>NC_041382.1:229389231-229407958 GCF_002162155.2 Triticum dicoccoides | reverse complement strand
CTAGGATCTAAACTACAAAAAGAACAGCACAAGAGACACGGGGTTTATACTGGTTCGGGCCACCGTTGTGGTGTAATACCCTACTCCAGTGTGTGGTGTGGTGGATTGCCTCTTGGGATGATGATGATGAACAATACAAGGAAGAACAGCCTCGCGAGGGTCTGTTCTTGGCTGGGGCGATGAACTGCTGGGAGGAGTTCAGCCACCTTTCTCTCTCTCTCTATGCTTCAACCTCTCTATCGAGCCTCTTCCTTCGTACATTCCAACCCCCTTGCTCTGTAGGTGGCTGGTCCTATTTATAGAGGCCCTGGTCCTCTTCCCAAATATTGAGCGGGAAGGGAGCCAACAATGGCGGGCTAATTTGAAGGGGGGCAGCAAGTATCAGCTATCCTGACAAAAGTAGTCTTCGCCTGCGCAAAGCTCTGGTGATGACGCCGTCTTGGGCTCCACGGTGACCTCCATCTCGTAGTCCTCCTAGTCTTGGTCTCGTTGCACCGAAATGGCAACCTTTGCCTGATGCCTCGGTACTCCGCGGCTGCGCTTGCCCCCTTTGCACCAAAGAGGAAAGGAGGACGTTGCGCGGGCTGGAGCCCGCCTGGCGCCCTGAGTCGTCATGGCTTGCGTCACGGGCACCTCGCGAGGTACCCCACCTTGATCTCTCCGCCTCCTCGTGAGCCAGCCTGACGAGGCCGTGCCTGAGGAAGCTCCATGTCGTCCGCTCCGCGAGGCTTGGCCCCTCGCGAGGGTCTTGGGTTTGTGTTGATGAAGATGGGTCGTGCTGGGCTCCCTTTGAGCCACGCCGCAGGCCGCAGGCAGGCAAGTCTGGGGACCCCCATGCCCAGAACGCCGACAGAGGATTCCTCCTCCCTTGGCGTGCCACTAGGGTTGTCTGGCCTCCCCCCTTGCTCCTTTATATACGGGGGTAGGTGCACTCTAGAACACACAAGTTGATTGTTTCCAGCCATCTGCGGTGCCTCCCTCCACCATAATCCACCTTGGTCATATCGTAGCGGTGCTTAGGCGAAGCCCTGTTCCGGTAGCATCATCATCACTGTCATCACGCTGTTGTGCTGACGAAGCTCTCCCTCGACACTCTGCTGGATCATGAGTTCGTGGGACGTCACCGAGCCAAACGTGTGCATGGAGGTGTTGTACTTTCGGTACTAGGATCGGTCGATCATGAAGACGTACGACAACATCAACCGCGTTGTCATAACGCTTCCGCTTACGGTCTATGAGGATACGTGGACAACACTCTCACCTCTCGTTGCCATGCATCACCATGATCTTGCGTGTGCGTAGGAATTTTTTTGAAATTACTGCGTTCCCCAACAGTGGCATCCGAGCCAGGTTTATGTGTAGATGTTATATGCAAGAGTAGAACACAAACGAGCTGTGGACGTAGGTATATACATATTGCTTGTCGTCACTAGTTGATTCTTGATTCGGCGGTATTATTGGATGAAGCGGCCCAGACCGACATTACATGACCGCGTTCATGAGACTGGTTCTGCCGACGTGCTTCGCACACGGGTGGCTGGTGCTGTCAGTTTCTCCAACTTTAGTTGAATCAGATTCAATGAACAGGGTTCTTTCTGAAGATCAAAAAGCAATCACTATACCGCGTTGTGGTTTTTGATGCATAGGTAAGAACGGTTCTTGCTTAGCCCGTAGCAGCCATGTAAAACTTTCAACAACAAAGTAGAGGACGTCTAACTAGTTTTGGCAGGGCATGTTGTGATGTGATATGGTCAAGACATGATGCTGATTTTTTTATATGAGATGATCATGTTTTGTAACATAGCTATCGGCAACTGGCAGGAGCCATATGGTTGTCGCTTTATTGTATGAAATCCAATCGACATGTAATTGCTTTAATTTATCACTAAGCGGTAGCGATAGTCGTAGAAGCAATAGTTGGCGAGACAACAACGTTGCTTCGATGGAGATCAAGGTGTCAAGCCGGTGACGATGGTGATCATGACGGTGCTTTGGAGATGGAGATCAAAGGCACAAGATGATGATGGCCATATCATATCACTTATAGTGATTGCATGTGATGTTTATCCTTTATGCATCTTATTTGGCTTAGTTTGGCGGTAGCATTATAAGATGATCTCTCACTAAATTTTAAGGTATAAGTGTTCTCCCTGAGTATGCATCATTGCTACAGTTCCTCGTGCCGAGACACCACGTGATGATCGGGTGTGATAAGCTCTACATTCACATACAACGGGTGCAAGCCAGTTTTGCACACGCAGAATACTCAGGATAAACTTAACGAGCCTAGCATATGCAGATATGGCCTCGGAACACTGAGAGCGAAAGGTCGAGCATGAATCATATAGTAGATATGATCAACATAGTGATGTTCACCATTGAAAACTACTCCATCTCACGTGATGATCGGACATGGTTTAGTTTATATGGATCACGTGATCACTTAGAAGATTAGAGAGATGTTTATCTAAGTGGGAGTTCTTAAGTAATTTGATTAATTGAACTTTAATTTATCACGAACTTAGTACCTGATAGTATTTTGCATGTCTATGTTGTTGTAGATAAATGGCCTGTGTTGTTATTCCGTTGAATTTTAATTCGTTCTTAGAGAAAGCTAAGTTGAAAGATGATGGTAGCAACTACACAGACTGGGTCCATAACTTGAGGATTGTCCTCATTGCTGCACAGAAGAAATACGTCCTGGAAGCACCACTAGGTGACAAACCCGTTGTAGTAGCAACACCAGATGTTATGAACACATGGCAGAGCAAAGCTGATGACTACTCGATAGTTCAGTATGCCATGCTTTACGGCTTATAACCAGGACTTCAAAGATGTTTTGAACGTCATGGAGCACATGAGATGTTCCAGGAGTTGAAGTTAATATTTCAAGCAAATGCCCGGATTGAGAGATATGAAGTCTCCAATAAGTTCTACAGCTGCAAGATGGGGGAGAACAGTTCTGTCAGTGAACATATCTCAGAATGTCTGGGTACCTATAAGTGCATCTAGTGCCATCCCTAGTTGGTTTTGGAGTATTGACGACAAACTTAGTTGAGGGACTAATGTGTTTGTGAGAATGGCAGGACAACACAGGTAGAAGTCCCACATTGATTCGGTTTTCCTACCAGAGATGACCCCTAAAAATGTATGAAGACATTGATGTCAAAGGTGGTATATGAAGATATTCACATTGAAGACTATGACAAGAGAAGACATCGCATGAAGCCTATGGAGCTCGAAGACTTAGATCCTTCATAGTTCTTTTTCTTCTTTGTTGAGTCATAGGAACCACCGTACTGTTAAGTGGGGTCCAAGAGAACCAGTCAGAATGACTGAAGTGATGCTTAACCAAAACCTATGTCTTCAAGTGAAGACTATGAGAGCGAATCTTGTCTAGAGTCGGACAAGTCAGCTTTGCTTGTAGCCCAAGTAATGTTGTCGTGTGAGTTTGAAATCTGACCGTTGGAACACGTGTCAGTTCCTTAGTGACCCAGGGTCATTTCGGACAAATCAGGTCGGGTTGACTAGTGGCTATAAATAGCCCACCCCCTACAACCATAAACGGTTGGCTGCTCAGAGTTAGTGTACGGCTTTTATCGTTTGAGAGCAACCCACCTCGAAGCCTTTGAGAGAGAATTCCTTGCGAGGATAAAGCCCTAACCACCCAGAGCCTAAGAGTGTTAGGCATCACTTAAGTCTTCTTGTCTGTGTGATCTGAAGACTTATTACACTTGAGGATTGTGAATCCTCGAGCCAGTTAGGTGTCGCGTTCTGAGCGTCCAAGAGACATTGTGGATCGCCGGTGAACGAAGTCTGTGAAGGTTTGGGAGTCTACCTTGAAGACTTACCAGAGTGATTGGGCGAGGTCTGTGTGACCTTAGCTCAAGGGGAATACGGTGAGGACTGGGTGTCTTGAGCTGCGTGTTCAGGACTGGGTGTCCGGGACTGTGTGTCCTCAGGTTTAAATACCTAGCCGCCCTAACCAGACGTACAGTTTTCACAGCAACTGGAACTGGTCCAACAAATCATTGTCTTCAACGAGTCACCGGTTTCATCCTTCCCTTCCCTTTACTTACTGTTGGTCCTTGTGAAGTCATTGTATGATTGAACTATCTTTTGTCTTCACTGAGTAACTGTGTGTTCTGTTTGGCTTCATAATATCTTCCTACCTGATCCTTACTACCTAGCTGCTATTACTCATTGTGCTTTCACTTCATTGAATACTTGACTATGGTTTACCTAGTGTAGTCTACCTTCCGCTGCATGGTAATAGGTTTATTTCTATCGTTTGTCTTCGAAACTTCCACGTTTTGAAGTCTTTCATAAAAATCGCCTATTCACCCCCCCCTCTAGTCGATATAGTGCACTTTCAATTGGTATCAAAGCAAGGTACTCCCTTGTTCTGTGTGATTCGGTTTAACCACCTGGAGTTTTAGCTATGTCGACTGCAGGGATAATTAAAATCTCCGCTGTGTGCCCCGTCTTCGATGGAACTGAATATCCCTACTGGAAGAATAAGATGCGCATGCATCTTGAAGCCATTGACGTCGACCTATGGTATGTCGTCAAGAACGGCGTTCCCAACGCTGGAGAAGGTGTCACTGCTGCTGATGTCAAGAAATTCATTCAACTGGACTCTACTGCCAAGAATATCATATGTGGTCATCTGACCAAAGGACAGTATGGCCGTGTGAGTGCTTTGGAAACATCTAAGCTAGTCTGGGACTGGCTCTCCAAGGTCAACGAAGGCGTCTCAACCCAAAGAGATCAGAGAATCAGTGTCCTTCACAACCGCTTCAAGCGAAATGACAATGAGAATGTCCAGCTCACATTTGATCGACTCACTGACATCACAAATGAGCTTCAAGCCCTCGGCGCTACTGAGATCACCAAGCATAAAGTCGTCAAGACACTACTGAGATCACTTGACAGTTTGTTTGACACCCTAGCCCTGATGATTCAAGAACGTCCTGATTTCAAGACACTCGATCCGTCCGACATACTTGAGAGGCTCAACACACATGAGTTTCAGCTTTCTGAGAAAAGAGATATCTACGGTCCAAACTATGGGCGAACTCATGCCTTGAAGGCAAAAGCTGTCTCCTCATCTGAAGAAGAATCTGACAACAGTTCTGATGACCCTGAAGACATTGGAAAGGAACTTGCTATGCTTGTGAAGAAGTTCTAAAAATTCACCAAGAAGAAAGGCTTCAGAAAGTCTTCACGATCAAGCTCAAGGAATGATGAAGCTTCTGCTCATGACTACAAGAAGAAAACATGCCACAAGTGCAAGAAAACTGGCCACTTCATCTCTGAGTGTCCGCAGTGGGACAATGAGAACAAAAAGAAGAAGAAGAGCAAGGAATATGACTCTGACGACAAGAAGAAGAAGAAATACTCAAAGTCTTCTTCCAAGTCTTCCTCAAAGTCTTCATCACACAAGAAGAGCTCATCTGGCAAGGCACATGCGTTTGTTGGCAAGGAAATGGATTCAGAGGAGGAGTCCGCTTCTGAGGAGGCGGAGGTGGAGTCTGAGGAGGAGTCCGATTCTGGCGTTGCAAGTCTGGCTACAGCATACGTTGCCAAGTCCATATTCAACTCTGAAGACAATGACTTCATCACCGACACCGATGCAAATGACAAGGACTACTCCGCTCCTACCTACTGCTTCATGGCACGCGGTGCCAAGGTAAACACACACACTACTCACTATCAAACATCTAGTGAAGATGACTCTGATTGTGGTTCAAGACCCAGCTACAAAACACTTGCTAAAATTGCAACTGAACAACCGAAAGCTATGGAACATATTCAAAAACTGTTAGACAAAAGCGAAGATCTGTTAGGCGCTGAAATGACTCGATCTGAGTCCTTAATTGAAGACATAAAAAATCTTCACGTTAAGTATGAGGAACTTGAAAGTCGTCATGAAACGCTCTCAACAACTCATTAAAAGATTTCCTATGATTATCTTCAAAGGAAGCAAGATCTTGAGAAATTGAGAGCGGCTCATGAAGATCTTCAAAAGGAAAATGAGTCACTTCGCGCCGAACAGATCAGTTCCGCTCAGGAAGGATTTGAACCACCATGTCTTAAATGCATTGAGCGTGATAATGCTACTTCTGTTGCTGAATGTTCTACTGCTGCTACTGTTGCAATATCTTCAACTGTTGATGTGGGAACTAACCCCTCTGCTGAGGATACCACTGCTATTGCTGATGAGAATGCTAGGTTGAAGACATTGCTTGAAACAGGGATGTACAAAAGTCTTAAAGGGCATCAGACACTATGTGATGTCCTCAAAAGGCAGATTCTGAACCGAAACCCGAGGAAAGAGGGTGTTGGGTTCGTAAGGAAAATGAATGCTGATGGCTCTTACTGGAAACCTGAGCAGTACCGCAAAACCACATGGGTTGCTGCAACGGAACCTTCAGCAGATCCATCCAATCTATCTGGCTTCACTTGTGCTAACCCCATTGTCATTGATGAATCCTTTGATGCAAACTATAAACTGTTTAAAAATCAGAATGGTGAAGTGTTTGCCAGGTATATTGGCACTAACTGCAGGAATGGGCCGCCTATGAAGAAGATCTGGGTGCCAAAAAAGTGTTTGGAAAATCTTCCTGTGAATGTCATCATGACACCACAGGTGAAGAAGACAAACCCCAGACCACAGGCTTCATACGGTCCAAAGGCTTCATATAGACAGAGGACTCACCTGAGTCACACTAACACAAATCTTTTGCAGGGAAACCATACTCAGGCCTATGAATATGAGCACGGTTCATCGAACCGCCATGTTCATAAGACCAAGAACTATTCTGCTTATTCTTATGAGTACTATTGTCCGCCTGCAAGACTTTTTGCTAGGGCTCCAAAGACAAAGTTCTCAGACGCTGCACTTAGACTTATTACTTCTAAGCCACCCTTGCAGATGTGGGTGGCTAAGAAAGCTTAACTCTCTTTTGCAGGGAAAGGTCTCCAGCAGAAAACCAAAATCGTCTGACGCTATTGCTGGGGACCTTAAACATCTTGTAGGGCGCAAGATCAAATCCCCGAATGGTCTTACTATGTACTTCATTCCTGAATCGCTTGCTACTCTCCCTATTAGTCCTAATCTGGATCTAAGCTTTCATAACCCACTGGTTCGTCAAATGTTTTTTCTTCACAATTCTCTTCGTGAAGCCTATCCCCCTAACTGCACTGTAGGGTACGACACCAGCGTCTTCAGAATGGATTATTGATAGTGGGTGTACCAATCACATGATTGGCAAAAGAAGCCTTCTTATGGACTCAACCTTACGTCCATCCGACAAGAGTCACATCACATTTGCTGACACTGGTAAAAGTAAGGTATTGGGTCTAGGTAGAGTTGCAATCTCAAAGGATCAACACATGGATAAAGTCATGCTTGTTGAATCCCTTGGCTTCAACTTAATGTCTGTCTCAATGCTTTGCGATTTGAACATGATCGTAATATTTCGAAAATATCGTTGCCTTGTTCTAATGGAATCTGACAAGTCTCTAGTGTTTGAAGGGTATCGGAAAGATGATGTGTACGTGGTAGATTTCTCAGCAGGACCACAGCTTGTCGTATGTCTTCTAGCAAAAGCTTCAAAATGCTGGCTCTGGCATCGGAGGCTAGGGCATGCTGGCATGAGGAACCTCCACACCCTTGCAAAGAAGAAGCATGTCATAGGCATCGAGGGCATCAAGTTCAAGAAAGATCACTTATGCGGTGCCTGCAAAGCAGGAAAGATGACGAGGGCCAAACATCCCTCGAAGATAATCATGACTACTACTCGACCCTTTGAACTACTCCACATGGATCTTTTTGGTCCCACTCATTACTCAACTCTTACTACTACTGCTTGTCTCTATGGCTTTGTCATTGTTGATGATTATTCTAGATATACTTGGGTGCACATAATACTCTACAAGACTGAAGTGCAGGATGTCTTCAGACGCTTCACCAATCGAGTAATGAACAACTATGTCGCCAAGATAAAGCACATCAGAAGTGACAATGGCACTGAATTCAAGAACACTGGCCTTGAGACATATCTTGATACTTTGGGCATCACACATTAATTCTCAGCTCTATACACGCCACAGCAGAATGGCGTCGTCGAACGCAAGAATAGAACACTCATTGAGATGGCCCGAACGATGCTTGATGAATACAAGACTCCAAGAAATTTCTGGCCTGAAGCCATTGATACTGCATGCCATACAATCAATCGTGTTTATCTTCACAAGCTTCTGAACAAGACATCTTATGAGCTCCTTACTGGCAAGAGCCAAATGTGAGTTACTTCAGAGTATTTGGTGCCAGGTGCTGGATCAAGGATCCACATCACACTTCAAAATTTACACCAAAAGCACATGAAGGTTTTATGCTTGGATATGGAAAGGATTCGCACTCCTACAGAGTCTTCAATCTCTTTCATTATAAAGTGGTTGAAACAGTGGATGTGCGATTTGATGAGACTAACGGTTCACAAAGAGAGCACCTGCCAAATGTGCTAAATGAAGTTCCATCCAGCGAATCAATCAAGCTAATGGGAACTGGAGAAATCATACCCTCTGAAGCTCAACCTGAAGAGGAACTTATCATCTCCGCACCTGATCAACCTGAAGACAATGCTCAGCCTGAAGACAATCCCACTAACAATGACAATGACCAGCAAGAGCAAAATCTACGCCATGTACTTCCTCGTGTTGCCAATGAAGTGCAGATTGAGAGAATAATTGATAGCATCAATGCACCTCGTCCGCTTACTCGTTCAAGGGCTACTCAGCTGGCAAATTTCTGTGGGCACTTTGCATTCGTCTCAATAACAGAACCCAAGAAAGTTGAAGAAGCCTTCATGGAACCTGAATGGAATCAAGCTATGCAAGAAGAGCTTCAACAGTTTGAGCTGAATAATGTATGGGAACTGGTTAAGCGTCCTGATCCTCGGAAGCACAACATAATAAGCACCAAATGGATATACCGCAACAAGCAAGATGAGCATGGTCAAGTTGTCAGAAACAAAGCTCGTCTCGTTGCTCAAGGATATACTCAAGTGGAAGGCATTGAATTCGATGAAACATTTGCTCCTGTGGCTCGACTTGAAGCCATGTGCATACTGCTGGCCTATGCAAATCATCATAACATACTTCCATATCTCAAGAGAAGTATCTCAAAGATTTCCTGAAGAAGTTCGGTATGCAAGACTGCAAAGGCTTCACGACACCAATGCCAGCCAAACATCATCTGGGTCCCGACGACAAT
The DNA here is from genome assembly GCF_002162155.2 of Triticum dicoccoides. Classification (NCBI taxonomy): domain Eukaryota; kingdom Viridiplantae; phylum Streptophyta; class Magnoliopsida; order Poales; family Poaceae; genus Triticum; species Triticum dicoccoides. The sequence goes on along the minus strand of NC_041382.1, from coordinate 229,398,678 downwards.
GGTAAAGAGTTCGATCAAAAGGTATACTGCTCCATGATTGGTTCTTTACTTTATCTATGTGCATCTAGGCCAGATATTATGCTTAGTGTTTGCATGTGTGCTCAATTCCAAGCGGCACCAAAGGAGTCGCATCACTTAGCTGTGAAGCGAATTCTTTGATATTTGGCTCACACCCCAACTCTAGGATTATGGTATCCAAAGGGCTCAGAGTTTGGTCTGGTTGGATTCTCGGATGCTGATTATGCTGGTGACAAGGTGGATCGCAAGTATACATCAGGCACATGTCATTTTCTAGGACGATCACTTGTATGTTGGTCTTCAACTTCAATATGTCTTCATGATTATCTTCACTATGTTGATTATATATAAATATACTAGTGTTCTGTCCTCTACAGCATTCACTTATAGCTATGTCTTCTTGATTGAATCTTTTGAACTAAGTGAATGTGATCGGACCCTAAACCTCTCTATGCTTTCTATCTCAAACTCTATCTCTCCAAATCATATGCATTCTATTGAAACTGTCGAATGTCTTCTCTGCGTCCTTGTCAGCAGAAGATACAGAGACAAACATTAAGTCCGTTTTCAATGCTCATTCCTTCACCTGAAACTCGGAGAAGTGGGAATGACCACCCGACAATCCAGGCGTGCGTGGGACGTGGAACAACCTCCGATATGCTGCATGATGACCACGTGTTCCTCAGATGTGAATCGCCAGGGGCACCTGTGTAATAATGATGTGCCGCCCCTGTCCCTATAAATACACGCCTCACCACAGTCAGTATCTCTTCTTCCACTCTCGCACGAACCCTAGCGCCACCGCTAGCTCTCGACGACGCCGGCAACGAAGCGCTTCGCTGCCGCAACCTCTCCGACGTCGTCTTCACACCGACCGCGGACATCGTCCTCTCCGCCGTCGCCGTAGGTGTCTTCCGTCGCCAAGTTAGGGCACGGACGATCGAACTGCTCGGCCTCCTCTTCCACTCCGTCTAGCAGTTCCTCGTGTGGTAAATAAAACTTCCTTTTTACGGCCCCTTTGATCCTATAGCTTCGTCACTTTCTACCACAAGCAGTTTCTGTTCACACAAGTTGGATCTCTTTCATACTGCATCTCATAATATGCCTAGTATATTCACTTGTACTTCACAAAGTAGTTAGATTCCTCACTTGTACCGATCCATGGATTCGTACAAATCTGGAACCAACTCCTTGTCTATGAGTGAATGTCATCGCACGATGAGGTCAATGTCTTCTAAACTGATTTATCTTCAAAATCTTCTGAGAATGCATATGACCTCTTCCCCTTCCCTCGCACCTTAATGTTGTCATAGGTACATGTCCGTGGGAGAATCCCTTGGTTCTCATAGTCTGCATTCATTTGCAGAATTCTTACATCACCATATAAATTCTCCCGAAGCCAGTTCCTGTTTGTCCAGCAAGCGAAAGCCTCTGAAGCCATTGAACATGTTGAAGCCATTCAGTTTAAAGTTCATGGCTACTGAGAAATCTTCAAGTAAGGGAGGCAGACAGCGTCGTGGGGGAACATCAAGAGATTTGCCTGATGACCTTTCAGAGCTTTACAAGACAGATCCTGAAGAGGATTACAATCAGCGCAAGACCCGAATCCAATGGATTCAAAGATATTGAGCAGAACAATGGTTCAAATACCGGTTTGTGACCCAGGAATATGCTAAGAAAAATGCCATCAAGCGACCTTGGGGAGACATCCTATACAAAAATCTTCAACCCAAGTCCAAAGATGAAGCCATTGAACAAGGCTTCTATCCCTGCATGGTCCGTGGACCACAGCCTGCAGATGCACACCCATCGTCACTACTATGGTGTCGTGATGACAATCTGTTCAAGCGAAACTTCCAGTTTGCCAAGAACTCAGCGAAGCAGAACAAGAAGTCTTTGGGACTAGACTTCAACCCTGGTCCCTCTGCTCCCCGTGCTGACGGCACACGTGATGTAGAACCCAATGTCATCGGTCCGTTCTACAACCTGGATGGCCTCATTACTCACATTTCTGTTCTAGGTGCCAAAGTGGATCATTCTGATGATGATGCTGACACTGATGAAGCCCCAGCCCCTACTCCAAAGCCACAGAAGCCAAAGAAGGCTAAGGCTTCAAAATTAGCTGCTCCACCGAAAATTTCACGGGCGAAGGCTCTGGCTACTGCACCTCCTGAAGACAGTGTGCAGTCTGAAGATCTGTCATGCATCTCCAAGCCCCAGAGAGTCAAGATGCCTCTGCCACACACCAGCCAAGAACTGACTACTGCTGCCATCCTGCGCAATGATGCCATTGATCTGTCCAGTGATGAAGATCTGGCAGATGATGCTCTTGAGCAACTGATCAAGAGCAAAGAAGAAGCAGAAATCTTCAATGATCTGCCTCTCTTTGACGTGGCAATCATCCACAACTTCATTGATGAGTGGTTTGACACGCCCAACCTCAGCTTCGACGATCTGCAACTTCCAATTGGCCTCAGTGTCGCCTTCCATGGCGCCATTGCTTCAGAGTTAGCTGTCGCCCAGCGCATTGTTGAACTGAAGCAGAAGATTGACTTTGAGAAAACTCAGTTCAAGAAGCATATGGCCAAGCTCAGCGTGCAAGAGGTGAAGAACTTCAAGATTATGCTGCACGGGCTCAAGGAAGCTTTTCTCAAGAAACATGCAGAAGCTGAGGGTTCTCGTGAGCGCATGAAGAGCCAGGCTGACAAGTGTGTGCAAGGCTACAACGAGGCTGAGAAGTGCAAGGCCCTTGGGCGTCTGGGCATTGATCCTAGGATGGCTGCTAAGAAGAAGAAGAAGCCCATTGTGGCCAAACCCGACGCACCAAGGCAGGAAGCAGATCCCATTGTATTCCCAACCAGCATGACTGGCTCGAAGCCAAAAGCCAGGTCTACCGCTTCAGAACTGAAGAAGACGAGGACTGCTGAGGCTGAAGCCAGAAAGAGAAAATATCCTGAAGCCTCTAATACTGCTCCCTCCAAAAAGAAGCAGAAGACCAAGAAGGAACGGGTTGCTCCCATAGAGCCCTTAATTGTTGAACCCATCTCCATGGTTCGCCCTGACGCTGAACATCAAGAGCGCCAACTGACTGTCCATGAGTCTGCTTTCACAGAGGCTCATGAAGCTGAAGACTTTCCAGCAGCTGATCCCACCACTGCTGAAGACATTGGTCATCATGACCATGTTGAAGATGATGCAGTTCTTCCTCATCTCGAGCACCAACAGGGATCATCGCCTGTGCTAACGCACAGCGAACTCATCAGCATTGGTCGTCCTCTGGCGCCAATTGCTCAGGATGCATCATGGGCTGATCGCCCACAAGCACAAGAGGAAGATGACTTTGAGGCCCAGCCAACTCCAACTCCACAGGCGTCGCCAGCGTTACGCAGGCTTTGCAAAGGACCAAGGCCTCCAGTCTATGAGTCTGAAGATAAAGATGCTGAAGACATTCCAGCTGCATCAGCCAATGAAGAAGAAACCCCAAGCACTGCTACACCCCCGTCTCACCAAGAAGCTGTTCTCGAGGAGAACGTGACTGTGACCGACCCTCCAGCTCATCAAGTGGAGGTTGAGAATCTTGAGGCTGCCACTGACGCCACTGACGCTGTCATGACTGAAGCCAATGTGGAGCCTTCACCAACCCAAGCACCAGAAGTCAGCGAAGCCACTGATCCTACTGCCTCTGTTCCTGCGCCTACTGTGGTCCTCAGTTTGACTATCATGTTGAGCACAGGCCTCAGGTACAGAAGCCAATCCCAAGATTGCCCAGGTTTCCAGGTCCTGCATCAGCACCTGGATCCTTCAATGTCAATGGTTTCAAAGTAGACAACACTTTCTTCAATAGCTCCAGGAACCCCTACTCAAGGGAAAGAATATCATCTGATCGGTTCTGGAGCTATCCGCAGCGAAGCTATTACTCCTGCATTCTATACAATCAAGGTCGCATCTTCCCACATAAGTGTCTTGGCATTGAAGCAATAGCTGGTCTGCCCTGTCTGGAAGAAGCTCTGGATTCCTTCAAAGAGGTTGGATTGCTGCCGTTCGTTACCGACCAAGAGCATTGGAATGAAGAGTTGCTGCTCCAATTCTATGCCACACTTCACATCCATGGGTACAACAGAGATCCGAAGACTTGGGTCCTGGAGTGGATGACAAGAAATGTTCATCACGAAGCCAAAGCCTTTGATATCATTGAGCTCACTGGTCTACCCACTCCTGGCGATCTCTACGAATCTGGTTGTCAACTTCACAGTGAAGCCTGAACCTAACTTGAGTTAGATGCTCAGTATGATGAAGCCATTGCCCCAAGATGCTGCATATCCCAAGGAGTTCTTCGTTGAAGACCTTGAGTATCTGCCGAGGACTATTTATCACATCATAAGGCGAACTCTTTGGCCCATAAAAGGACATTCTCCACATGCCAAGCTGGAAGGTGCAATGAAGACTTTGGTCTTCTATATTCTTCATGGAAAATGATTCAATGCACAGGACTTCTTCATCCGCCAACTTGCTGCATGACATCTTTTGTCCTACCCTCCCGCGGCAGCAGGGTCCTACCGGAAACTAAGGGATATTAAGGCATCCTTTTAATAGAGTACCGGACCAAAGCATTAACACATAGTGAATACATGAACTCCTCAAACTACGGTCATCACCGGGAGTGGTCCCGATTATTGTCACTTTGGGATTGCTGGATCATAACACATAGTAGGTGACTATAGACTTGCAAGATAGGATCAAGAACTCTCGTATATTGATGAAAACATAATAGGTTCAGATCTAAAATCATGGCACTCGGGCCCTAGTGACAAGCATTAAGCATAGCAAAGAAATAGCAACATCAATCTCAGAACATAGTGCATACTAGGGATCAAACCATAACAAAACTGACTCGATTACATGATAAATCTCATCCAACCCATCACCGCCCAGCAAGCCTGTGATGGAATTACTCACGCACGGCGGTGAGCATCATGAAATTGGTGATGGAGGAAGGTGGATGATGATGATGGCGACGGATTCCCCTCTCTGGAGCCCCGAACAGACTCCAGTTCAGACCTCTCGAGAGGTTTTAGGGCTTGGCGGTGGCTCTGTATCGTAAAACGCGATGAATCCTTCTCCTCTATTTTTTTCTCCCTGAAAGCAAATATATAGAGTTGGAGTTGAGGTCGGAGGAGCTCCAGGGGGGCCACAAGGTAGGGGGCGCGCCCAGGGGGCAGGTGCGCCCCCTAGCCTTAATCTTTTGCCAGAATTTTTTATTATTTCCAAAAAGACGCTCCGTGAAGTTTCATGTCATTCTGAGAACTTTTGTTTCTGCACATAAATAACACCATGACAATTCTGCTGAAAACAGCGTCAGTCCGTGTTAGTTCCATTCAAATCATGCAAGTTAGAGTCCAAAACAAGGGCAAAAGTGTTTGGAAAAGTAGATACGACGGAGACGTATCAACTCCCCCAATCTTAAACCTTTGCTTGTCCTCAAGCAATTCAGTTGACAAACTGAAAGTGATAAAGCAAAACTTTTACAAACTCGGTTTGCTCTTGTTGTTGTAAATATGTAAAGCCAGCATTCAAGTTTTTAGCAAAGATTGTGAACTAACCATATTCACAATAACCCTTAGGTCTCATGTTTACTCATATCAATGGCATAATCAACTAGCGAGCAATAATAATAAATCTCGGATGACAACACTTTCTCAAAACAATCATAATATGATATAACAGGATGGTATCTCGCTAGCCCTTTCTGAGACCGCAAAACATAAATGCAGAGCACCTTTAAAGATCAAGGACTGACTAGACATTGTAATTCATGCTAAAATAGATCTAGTCAACTCATACTCAATGTAAACTAATAGTAATGAATGCAAATGACAGTGGTGCTCTCCAACTGGTGCTTTTTAATAAGAGGATGATGACTCAACATGAAAGTAAATAGATAGGCCCTTCGCAGAGGGCAGCAGGGATTTGTAGAGGTGCCAGAGCTCAGTTTTGAAATAGAGATGAATAATATTTTGAGCGTTATACTTTCATTGTCAGCATAACAACCAAGAGATGGCTAGTAACACCCTCGATGCGACTATAGCTCCCACGTGTCGAGGCACGACTTAGAGACATAATCGCATTGAAGGCATATGTCGCAAGTTAGGCAATCTTCACAAACATCCCATGTAATATAATAATAAAAGGAGAGATAACATAGTTGGCTTACACTCGCCACGTTAATCAAGTACATAAATAACATTACATCATCCAAACACTCATGGCCCGACTACGGTGCCAAAATAAAAGATAACCCAACATACAACACGGTCCCAATCACCCCCAACTGGGCACCACTACTGATCATCGGGACAGGAAACATAGTAACGTTGAGAGTCTTCGTCGAACTCCCACTTGAGCTCATACGCGTCTCCTGGAGCGGAATCATCATGCCCTGCATCTGGTGTAATAGTAATCTGTGAGCCACAGGGACTCAGCAATCTCGCACCCTCGCGATCAAGACTATTTAAGCTTGTAGGTAAGGCAGGGTAAAAATATGTGGAGCTGCAGCAAGCGACTAGCAAGTATGGTGGCTAACTTATTCGCAAAAGAGAGCGAGAAGAGGAGGCAAAGCGCGAGTGAGAAGCTAGAGAACAACCTGCGCAAACATTACTCCAACACCGTGTCCACTTCCCGGACTCCGTCGAGAAGAGGCCATCACGGAAACACACTCGGTTGATTCATTTTAATTAATTTAAGGTTAAAGTTATCTACAACCGGACATTAACAAATTCCCATCTGCCCATAACCGCGGGCACGGCTTTTGAAAGGTCAAATCCCTGCAGGGGAGTCCCAACTTAGCCCATGACAAGCTCTCACGGTCAATGAAGGAATAGACCACCTCCCAAGACATTCTGATCAGACTCGGTATCTTGGTTACTCAAGACACTTCGACAGGTTAAAACAAATCCAGCAACACCGCCCGAATGTGCTGACAAATCCCGATAGGAGTTGCACATATCTCTTTCTCAGGGCACACTCAGATGAACACTACGTACAACTAAAACCAACCCTCAAGTTGCCCCGAGGAGGCGCTGCAAGTGGCTCTATTTGGACCAACACTCAGAGGAGCACTGGCCCGGGGGGGTTAAAACAATGATGACACTTGAGTCTGCAGAACCGAAGGGAAAGAAAAAGGCTAGGTGGCAAATGGTAAAACCAAGGTTGGGCATTGCTGGAAAAGTTTTAATCAAGGCGAACTATCAAGGGGTTCCCATTATAACCCAACCGCGTAAGGAACGCAAAATCCGGGAACATAACACCGATATGACGGAAACTAGGGCGGCAAGAGTGGAACAAAACACTAGGCGAGAGGCCAAGCCTTCCACCCTTTACCAAGTATATAGATGCATTAAGATAACATAGCAATATAATGATATCCCAACAAGTAAATAAATGTTCCAACGAGGAACGGGCTCCAATCTTCACTTGCAACTAGCAACACTATAAGAGGGGCTGAGCAAAGCGGTAACATAGCCAATCAACAGTTTGCTAGGACATGGTGGGTTAGAGGTTTAACATGGCAATTTGGGAGGCTTGAAAGCAAATGGTAGGCATCGTAGCATTGGCATAGAAAAAGAGCGAGCAAACTAGCATAGCAAAGATAGTAGTGATTTCGAGGGTATGATCATCTTGCCTGCACAGTTGTCAGAGTTGACTGGATCCTCGAAAGAAAACTCAACGGGCTCCTCGTTAGCGAACTCGTCTCCCGGCTCTACCCAAACAAAACAAACAAGCAACAAGGATACAATCAACCACGTGCAAGGGTCAAGCAATATGATGCAATGATGATATGCTATGCGGGATGCGATGCGGGATGCAAAATGCAAGATATGACAGGAAATGCATGAACCTGGCCTCAACTTGGAAATCCAAGTGGGCCACTGGAAAGATGAGATGAAATCGCTTGAAAACGATATAAAGAACGCCAGAATCAGAGTTACGGTTTGGAAATGGCAAGCGATACAAAAATGACACCGGTCTGCGATTTACAGCAAGTAGGCATCTAAATGCAATGAAATGAACACGCTACAGCACCCAAACATGACAAAACAATACATGGCAGGGATGCACACAAGATGCTTAACAAAAGTCTAGCACTGAGCTACGGCCAATTCATCCATTAACAGGTTCAAACAAGCATGGCAAAAATGCATATGGCAAACAGATCTCAGACTTAGTGAAATTAACACTTGTCTGGAATTTCAGATCAGGTAGCCCTCTTTGGAGCAACAAAACTACATGCTACAGGATCTGAAAATGGCAAAGTAAAGCATGGCATAGAGATACTCAAAGAGCTTAACAAAATTCCCTTAGTGACCTTGAGCCAAAAGGGATCAGAAAATACAATTGCAAGCACATGAACATAGCAAAAACATAATTAGTTTTTAGACTTAGTGAAAACTGACACATGCTGAAATATAACTCAAGTAGGCATGTTTACGAGCTCGATGCACTCACTACGGTGCAAGTCATGGCAATAAAAGCATACGCCCATCAAGAAGGCACCAAATGCAAGCTAGACATGGCAAGAACAATAGCATAACATGCATGGATCAACTACAACATCATCGGCAAAATTACAAACAAGTTGACAATCTGCCCAGATTCACAAAGTAGCAAATGTAGAGCTCGATTGACTCAAGCTAGGGTGCTCCATAATTGCAAACAAAGACATGGATGGATAGAGCACTACAATATTAACAAAACATCCTTACTGATCATCCTCAAAAGAGGCACGGATCACTAGGAAACAACATGAACATATGGCATCATGAGATAAACAGCTCCAGGACTTAGTGAAATTGATAAGTCCCTGAAAACAGAATTACTAAGTGCACCACTTTGCAAGCTTGCATAAGACACCACACACATCAAAAAAATACATGGGTTGCACCTCTGGAAAGATGACAAAACCCTTCACAAAACACATGTAGAGCATCAGGGCATATCATGCACACATTAATCATGGAAAAAATGACAAAAACCTAAACGGATCAGCAGATCTGACAATTAACTCAAGTAGCCTCCTTCTAACAGCATTTCGGGCATCAAGATGAGCTCAAATGAAAATGATGCAATGGAATGAAATGATGTACTCTCAGAGGTGAACATTTGATATTCTATATGCATGAATCGGAGCTACGGATGGAAAGTTACGGAGCCACGAACAGGAGCATATGGACTGAAAATATCAGGGACTTAGTAGATTTTCGACCTCCGATCTAGGGTTTGCACGGATTTCGAAGTTCGCCGGAGGGAGCACTGTAGTTGGCCGGAAATGGCGCGGTGGCGGCCGGATCTTGGCAAGGGGAGGAGGAGGCGGCCGGATCTCGCCGGATCCGGGCCGGGCGGCGGCGCGCGGCGAGGCGGCAGCGGCGGCACGGC
>NC_041382.1:229380312-229388675 GCF_002162155.2 Triticum dicoccoides | reverse complement strand
GCGCGGTGGGAGGCGGCGGCGAGGCCACGTGGCGGCCCCTCAGTGGCTGCGGGCGGCGGCGGCGCTTGTCCAGCGAGAAACGGACATGTCCGGCGCGCGAGGTGGAATTTTAGGGTTTCGGAGGTAGGAGGAGATCTGAAAATCAGGGGGCCTTTAAATAGGCATAGAGGGAGCTAGGAGAGTCCAAATGAGGTGCAGTTTTCGGCCACGCGATCGTGATCGAACGCTCTAGATGATGGAGCAGAGTTAGGTGGGTTTTGGGCCAAATTGGAGGGGTGTTGGGCTGCAACACACACGAGGCCTTTTCGGTCCCTCGGTTAACCGTTGGAGTATCAAACGAAGTCCAAATGGTACGAAACTTGACAGGCGGTCTATCGGTAGTAAACTAAGGCCGCTTGGCAAGTCTCGGTCCAATCCGGAAATGTTTAATCCCCACACATGAAAAAAAGCTAGAAATGACCACCGAAGGAGAACGAAGCGCCGGAATGCAAAACGGACAATGGGGAAAATGCTCGAATGCAAGAGACGAACACGTATGCAAATGTAATGCACATGATGACATAATAAGAGATGCATGACAACGACAACAACACACGAATACAAAGAAACCGAACTCGAGGAAATAAATTAACTTAACGCCGGAAACGGCAACAGTTGGAGTACAAATTGGGAAAGTTACATCCAGGGTGTTACATGGCTATATCTTTCATGCTACACACATTATAGGCGGTTCCCAAACAGAATGGTAAAGTTTATACTCCCCCTCCACCAACAAGCATCAATCCATGGCTTGCTCGAAACAACGAGTGCCTCCAACTAACAAGAGTCCCGGGGGGAGTTTTGTTTGCAATTATTTTGATTTAGTTTGCATAAAGCATGGGACTGGGCATCCCGGTGACCAGCCATTTTCTCGTGAGTGAGGAGCGGAGTCCACTCCTCTTGAGAATAACCCGCCTAACATGGAAGATACGGACAGCCCTAGTTGATACATGAGCTATTCGAGCATACAAAACAGGATATTTATTTGAAGGTTTAGAGTTTGGCACATATAAATTTACTTGGAACAGCAGGTAGATACCGTATATAGGTAGGTATGGTGGACTCATATGGAATAACTTTGGGGTTTATGGGATTGGACGCACAAGCAGTATTCCCGCTTAGTACAGGTGAAGGCTAGAAAAAGACTGGGAATCGACCAGATAGAGAGCGACAACAATCATGAACGTGCATAAAAATTAATCAACACCGAATGCAAGCATGAGTAGGATATAATGCACCATGAACATAAATATCGTAGAGGCTATGTTGATTTTGTTTCAACTACATGCCTGGACATGTGCCAAGTCAAGCCACTCGAATCATTCAAAAGAGGATACCACCCTATCATACCACATCAGAACCGTTTTAGTAGCATGTTGGCACGCAAGGTAAACCATTATAAGCTCCTAGCTAATTAAGCATGGCATAAGAAACTATGATCTCTAGTTGTCATTCCAAACATGTTTATTCATAATAGGCTGAATCAAGAACGATGAACTAATCGTATTTACAAAAACAAGAGAGGTCGAGTTCATACCAGCTTTTCTCATCTCAGTCAGTCCATCATATATCATCATAATTGCCTTTCACTTGCACGACCGAACGATGTGGATAATAATAATAGTGCGCGTGCATTGGACTAAGCTGGAATCTGCAAGCATTCAATAAACAGGAGGAGACAAGGCAATATGGGCTCTTTTGTCAGATCAATAATAATGCATATAATAGCCACTTCAACAATTTAATCATGGTCTTCTCCTATCGACCCCCAAAGAAAAGAAAAGAAATAAAACTATTTATACGGGAAAGCTCCCAACAAGCAAAAGAAGAACAGGAAATCTTTTTGGGTTTTCTTTTTAAATACTACTACAAGCATAGAAATTAAAGCTGGCTAAAAGCTACAACTCATTTTTTTGGTTTTTCATAAGGTTTATTAAGCGCACAAGAAGAAAGCATAAAAAGGAAATAAACTAGCATGGATGATACAATGAAAAAGTATGAGCACCCACATCTAGCAATGAGTGTGTGAACATGAATGTAATGTTGGTGAGAAATACGTACTCCCCCAAGCTTAGGATTTTGGCCTAAGTTGGTCTAATGCCAGGGATGGCCTGGCGGATATCCAAAATTGTAACTGGGGTCATACTGTGATGCAGCAGTCATTGCATCCTGGGCTGCAGCTTGGAGGCAAGCTATCTCAGCTCTCCTCTTATACTCTTCCGCCTCCTCTCTGGTTATAGAATATCTCCCTTTTGCATGAAAGTCAAAGAAAGTAGAAGCAGGGAGAGCAACGTGATAGGTGTGTCATCTGTCAAAGATTAGTCGGTACTGGAGGAACTGGTCATTCCTCTCAACATACTGATGATGAACCATACCCTCATAATCCAAATAAGCAGGAGGTAACTCGATATCATCCTCATGTATGGTTATACCAAGAAAATTAGCTATGCAGGTTGCATATATTCCACCAAAGAAATCTCCATTAAATCTATTAAGATGCAACCTACATGCAACAATGGCTCCCAAATTATAAGATTTATCTCCTAACACAGCACTCCTAAGAATACCGAGTTCAGGGACACACATGTGACATGCTTCATCTTTACTGTTAATGCATCTACCTATGAAGAGAGCAAAATAATGTATAGCAGGAAAGTGAATGCTCCCTATGGTAGCTTGTGCTATATCTCTAGATTCCCCCACAGTTATACTATTAAGAAAATCTCTAAATTCAGATTTGCGAGGTTCACTAGTACTACCCCATTGTGGAAGTTTGCAAGCAGTGGTAAAGTCCTCTAAGTCCATAGTGTAAGAATTTTCATAAAGATCAAACAGGACAGTTTGAGAATTACGTGAAGATGAAAATTCAAACCTCCTCACAAAGGAACTAGTGAGATAGTGGTACTGACGGCATTTTTCTTCCTCGAAGCTCACAAGATCAGCGTTACGCAAATATGCGTTAAATTCTTCCTTAATCCCCGCTCGATCCATGAAGTCCTCTGAAGGCCATTCACAAGGCCGCACTAGAGCGTCCCTTGGTGGCTCATCGTCAGCATCACGCATTGCAAGCCTGGGTTCTTGTTTCCTTGAAGAACCACCTTGGTACATTTTCCTAAACATATTTCTTCCTCTGAAAAATATCTAAAAAATTTAGTAACTTCAAATAAAGGTAAACCAAGCTCAACAAAATAGATAGCAACTACTCCTACAAGTGCCTAGAGCCCATATCATGCATCAAAACTACTTGGAACCATATAAATTTGACATGCAAGCTCAAGAACAGGGTCACCTAAGCAACAAAAATATGCAATGAATAAAGCACTGAACAAAAACTAATTGGACCAATGGAGGAGTCACATACCAAGGAACAATCCCCCCAAGCAGTTTTGTGAGAGGTGCTTTGAGCAAGGAGATCGAAAATTGCAGCAAAATGAGCTTGGACTCGGGTTTGAACTGGATAATGGTGTTTGTGGGAGGAAGAAGGAGTGTGTGGGTGCAGGAATAAGTGCAGGAGGTCCACCGTGGGCCCACGAGGCAGGGGGCGCGCCCTCCACCCTCGTGGCCAGGTGGATGCCCTCCCTGTTGTGTTCCTAGTGCCAACTATTCTCAAATATTCCAGAAAAAAATCATATTTAAATTTCAGGGCATTTGGAGAACTTTTATTTTCGGGGTATTTTTATATTGCACGAATAATTCAGATAACAGACGGAAAATACTTATTTTTAATTTATTTATTATAAATAATAGAAAGTAAAAGGAGGGTACAGAGAGTTGTGTTTTCTAAATTCATCCATCTCATGATCATCAAAAGGAATCCATTAACAAGGTTGATCAAGTCTTGTTAACAAACTCATTCCGAATAACATGGAACCGGAGAATTTTCGAATAACACTAGGTTACCTCAACAGGGATATGCACATCCCCAACAATAAGAATATCATATTTCTTCTTGACAATAGGAAGAGGAAATTCAAAACCTCCAAAAATAATGGATGGAATTTTTCCAATAGAATTGATACTATGGACTTGAGGTTGTTTCCTCGGAAAGTGTACCGTATGCTCATTACCATTAACATGAAAAGTGACATTGCCTTTGTTGCAATCAATAACAGCCCCTGCAGTATTCAAAAAGGGTCTTCCAAGAATAATGGACATACTATCGTCCTCGGGAATATCAAGAATAACAAAGTCCGTTAAAATAGTAACGTTTGCAACCACAACAGGCACATCCTCACAAATACCGACATGTATAGCAGTTGATTTATCAGCCATTTACAAAGATATTTTAGTAGGTATTAACTTATTCAAATCAATTCTACGATATAAAGAGAGAGGCATAACACTAACACCGGCTCCAAGATCACATAAAGCAGTTTTAACATAGTTTCTTTTAATGGAGCATGGTATAGTCGGTACTCCTGGATCTCCAAGTTTCTTTGGTATTCCACCCTTAAAAGTATAATTACCAAGCATTGTGGAAATTTCAGCTTCCGGTATCTTTCTTTTATTAGTAAAAATTTCTTTCATGTACTTAGCATAAGGATTCATTTTAAGCATATCAGTTAATCGCATACGCAAAAAGATAGGTCTAATCATTTCAGCAAAGCGCTCAAAATCCTCATCATCCTTTTTCTTGGATGGTTTGGGAGGAAAAGGCATGGGTTTCTGAACCCATGGTTCTCTTTCATTACCATGTTTCCTAGCAACAAAGTCTCTCTTATCATAACGCTGATTCTTTGATTGTGGGTTATCAAGATCAACAGCAGGTTCAATTTCTATATCATTGTCATTGCTAGGTTGAGCATCAACATTATCACTAGTTTCAGGTTCATTACCAGATTGTGTCTCAGCATCAGAAATAGAAATATCATTTGGATTCTCAGGTGTTTCAGCAATAGGTTCACTAGAAGCATGCAAAGTCCTATCATTTTTCTTTTCTTCCTTTTAGAAGGACTAGGTGCATCTATATTATTTCTCTGAGAATCTTGATCAATTCTCTTAGGGTGGCCTTCAGGATACAAAGGTTCCTGAGTCATTTTACCAGTTCTAGTAGCCACTCTAACAGCATAATCATTATTCTTACTATTCAATTCATTGAGCAAATCATTTGAGCTTTAAGTACTTGTTTTACTTGAGTGGTAACCATAGAAGCGTGTTTACTTATAAGTTTAAGTTCACCTTTAACATTAGCCATATAATCGCCCAAGTGTTCAAGCATATCAGCACTGCGTTTTAATTATCTACCAAATAGGCATTGAAGTCTTCTAGCTTAACCATAAACTTATCAAACTTATCTAAGCATGGACTAGCAAACTTAGTAAATGGGATTTCAGCATTATCATATCTATAGAGAGAATTTACCTTTGCTACCTGTGTCGGGTAATCAAGAACATGTGTTTCTTCAATAGGAGATGGATTAAAATTATGCATTTCTTCGACAGGCGGTAAATTAAGACCATGTATTTCTTCAATAGGAGGTAAATTCTTAACATCTTCAGCTTTAATACCCTTTTCTTTCATGGATTTCTTTGCCTCTTGCATATCTTCAGGACTGAGAAATAGAACACCTCTCTTCTTCGGAGTTGGTTTAGGAATAGGCTCTGGAAGTGTCCAATTATTTTCATTAGTCAACATATTATTCAATAGAATTTCATCTTCATCCGGTGTTCTTTCCCTGAAAACAGAACCAGCACAACTATCCAGGTAATCTCTGGAAGCATCGATTAGTCCATTATAAAAGATATCAAGTATTTGATTTTTCTTAAGAGGATGATCAGGCAAAGCATTAAGTAATTGGAGAAGCCTCCCCCAAGCTTGTGGGAGACTCTCTTCTTCAAATTGCACAAAATTATATATATCCCTTAAAGCAGCTTGTTTCTTATGAGCAGGGAAATATTTAGCAAAGAAGTAATAATCATATCCTGGGGACTATGCACACAACTAGGATCAAGAGAATTAAACCATATCTTAGCATCACCCTTTTATGAGAATGGAAATATTTTAAGGATATAAAAGTAGCGAGTTCTCTCATCATTAGTGAACAGGGTGGCTATATCATTTAATTTAGTAAGATGTGCCACAACAGTTTCAGATTCATAGCCATAAAAAGGATCAGATTCAACCAAAGTAATTATATCAGGATCAACAGAGAATTCATAATCCTTATCCGTAACGCAGATAGGTGAAGTAGCAAAAGCAGGGTCTGGTTTCATTCTAGCATTAAGGGACTACTGCTTCCATTTAGCTAATAACATCTTTAGATCATATCTATCATTGCAAGATAAAATAGCTCCAGTAGCTTCTTCATCCATAACATAACCCTCAGGAACAACAGGCAATTCATATTTATTAGGGGGAGAGTCTTCATCATCATTTTCATCAATATTATCAGTTTCAATAATTTCATTCTCTCTAACCCTAGCAAGTTGTTCATCAAGAAATTCACCAGGTAGCATAGTAGTATCAAGAAAAGAAGTAGTTTCATCATAAGTATCATGCATAGAAGAAGTGGCATCATCAATAACATGCGACATATCAGAACAAATAGCAGAAGCAGGTTTAGGTGTCGCAAGCTTACTCAAAACAGAAGGTGAATCAAGTGCAGAGCTAGATGGCAGTTCCTTACCTCCCCTCGTAGTTGAGGGATAAATCTTTGTTTTGGGATCTCTCAAGTTCTTCATAATGATAAGCAGATATAAATCCCAAGTGACTCAAAGAATAGAGCTATGCTCCCCGGCAACAACGCCAGAAAATTGTCTTGATAACCCAAAAGTATAGGGGATCGCAACATTTTTCGAGGGTAGAGTATTCAACCCAAGTTATTGATTCGACACAAGGGGAGCCAAAGAATATTCTCAACTATTAGCAGCTGAGTTGTCAATTCAACCACACCTAGAAACTTAATATCTGCAGCAAAGTGTTTAGTAGCAAAGTAATATGATAGTACTGGTAACGATAGCAAAAGCTAAAGGTAGCAAAAGTAATATTTTTGGTATTTTGTAGTGATTGTAACAATAGCAACGGAAAAGTAAATAAGCGGAGAATAATATATGAAAAGCTCGTAGGAAATGGATCGGTGATAGAGAATTATGCCGGTTGCGGTTCATCATGTAACAGTCATAACCTAGGGTGACACAGAACTAGCTCCAATTCATCCATGTAATGTAGGCATGTATTCCGGATATAGTCATACGTGCTTATGGAAAAGAACTTGCATGACATCTTTTGTCCTACCCTCCCGTGGCAGCGGGGTCCTAGCGGAAACTAAGGGATATTAAGGCCTCCATTAATAGAGTACCGGACCAAAGAATTATCACATAGTGAATACATGAACTCCTCAAACTACGGTCATCACCAGGAGTGGTCCCGATTATTGTCACTTCGGGGTTGCCGGATCATAACACATAGTAGGTGACTATAGACTTGCTAGATAGGATCAAGAACTCTCATATATTATTGAAAACATAATATGTTCAGATCTGAAATCATGGCACTCGGGTCCTAGTGACAAGCATTAAGCATAGCAAAGTCATAGCAACATCAATCTCAGAACATAGTGGATACTAGGGATCAAACCCTAACAAATATAACTCGATTACATGATAAATCTCATCCAACCCATCACCGTCCAGCAAGCCTACGATGGAATTACTCACGCACGGTGGTGAGCATCATGAAATTGGTGATGGAAGAAGGTTGACGATGATGATGGCGTCAGATTCCCCTCTCCGGAGCCCCGAACGGACTCCAGATCAGCCCTCCCGAGAGGTTTTAGGGCTTGGCGGCGGCTCCGTATCATAAAACACGATGAATCCTTCTCCTCTATTTTTTTCTCCCCGAAAGCAAATATATAGAGTTGGAGTTGATGTCGGAGGAGCTCCAGGGGGCCACGAGGTAGGGGGCGGGCCCCCAACCTCGTGGCTAGGGTGTGGGTCCCTTGGACTTGATCTTTTGCCAGTATTTTTTATTATTTCCAAAAAGATGCTCCGTGAAGTTTCAGGTCATTCCGAGAACTTTTCTTTCTACAAATAAATAACACCATGGCAATTCTGCTGAAAACAGTGTCATTCCGGGTTAGTTCGATTCAAACCATGCAAGTTAGTGTCCAAAACAAGGGCAAAAGTGTTTGGAAAAGTAGATACGACGGAGACGTATCAGGGGGCGTGGCCCCCTTTCCTTCTCCTCTTCCTCTCCCTTCCTTCCCCTTCTCCTCCTAGTAGGACTAGGAAAGGAGGAATTCTACTCCTACTGGGAGGAGGATGTCGGATTTCGGGTTCCGGCAGACCCTTGAGGTTCGAACACTGGGGTGCGCACGGAGATTTCAC
>NC_041382.1:229336942-229380032 GCF_002162155.2 Triticum dicoccoides | reverse complement strand
CATGCTAGGATCTAAACTACAAAAAGAACAACACAAGAGACACGGGGTTTATACTGGTTCGGGCCACCGTTGTGGTGTAATACCCTACTCCAGTGTGTGGTGTGGTGGATGGCCTCTTGGGCTGATGATGATGAACAATACAAGGAAGAACAGCCTCGCGAGGGTCTGTTCTTGGCTGGGGCGATGAACTGCTGGGAGGAGTTCAGCCACCTTTCTCTCTCTCTCTCTATGCTTCCAACCTCTCTATCGAGCCTCTTCCTTCCTACTTTCCAACCCCCTTGCTCTGTGGGTGGCTGGTCCTATTTATAGAGGCCCTGGTCCTCTTCCCAAACATTGAGCAGGAAGGGAGCCAACAATGGTGGGCTAATTTGAAGGGGGGCATCAAGTGTCAGCTATCCTAACAAACTAGTCTTCGCCTGCGCAAAGCTCTGGTGATGACGCTGTCTTGGGCTCCACGGTGACCTCCGTCTCGTAGTCCTCCTGGTCTTGGTCTCATTTCACCGAAATGGCAACCTTTGCCTGATGCCTCGGTACTCCGCGGCTGCGCTTGCCCCCTTTGCACCAAAGAGGAAAGGAGGACGCTGCGCGGGCTGGCGCCCGCCTGGCGCCCTGAGTCGTCATGGCTTGCGTCACGGGCACCTTGCGAGGTACCCCGCCTTGATCTCTCCGCCTCCTCGTGAGCCAGCCTGACGAGGCTGTGCCTGAGGAAGCTCCGTGTTGTCCGCCCCGCGAGGCTTGGCCCCTCGCGAGGGTCTTGGGTTTGTGTTGATGAAGATGGGCCATGTTGGGCCCCCCTTTGAGCCACGCCGCAGGCCGCAGGCAGGCAAGTCTGCGGACCCCCGTTCCCAGAACGCCGACAGTAGCCCCCGGGCCCAAGGCGCGCCCAGACTTGGCCGTGCAGGGAGGCGGAAGGGCAAGAGCGAAGCGCCGTGCGGCAGTTGATTGGACGTGGGCGGCACTGTTCCCCCACGCCCTCCTTATTTTGCGCCTTGCTAGGCGGACCCGTAGTCGTACACAGCCGTTCCCCTTTTATCGCTCGAGCACCCCCTGTCCTTCCTCCGCTCGAACCCTGGTTTCTGTTTTCAATTCAATCTCGAATCCTACCCATCCCCTTCCTATCGCCATGGCCTCGACGAGGAAGGGAAGGGGGAGGAAACCCGTGTCTCCGCCTTGCCCGCCGCCGTTGGCGGCCCCCGCCGAGGGCCTGGGCAAGGTCAGCTTGGCTCTGGCCACCATCTTCAATGAATGCGGGGGGACGACGGCCTGGCCCGCGCCCCACTTCTCCATCGCAGGATAGCTACCGAGGTCCCATATTTTGCTGACGCCCTATGGGCGGGTCTGGTTCCCCCCTTTTCTAATTTCTTCAATGCCGTGCTCTCCCACTATCAGATCCACATGCTGCATCTGAGTCTTGAATCCATCACCCTCCTTTCGGTGTTCGCCTTCGTCTGCGAAGCCATGGTGGGCATCCCTCCTTCGGTTGCCTTGCTGCGCCACTTCTTCTCGCTGCATCTTGTCGACCCTACCCAATGATGGGCGTGTGTAAGCTTCGTTGCCGCGCCAAACACTGCCGCCTCTGGGATTGACTTCAAGCTCCCCCTGCCCGCGGTTGGGTTCCGCGAGCGGTGGCTGTAGGTGGACGCAGGGGTGCCCAGCCTCCCGCTAACGGAGCTGACCTCGCCTGCTGTCCCCAATTCGGGCTGGGGCCAGGTGGCGCTTGAGAGCCCCCGGCTCGTCTTCGTCTGGCGCCGCTTCACGCTCTTGAGGTCGCTTGGCGTGACAGCGCCCAAGGTGGTGAAGAAGTTCCTGCTATGCTGCGTTGCTCCTCTTCAACGCCACTCTCGCCGGATGTGGGCCTTCCGTAGGCGCGAGGATAGTATGAGGCTCCAGGAAGAGGACCTGGCTCCTGAGGTGCTGAAGACGGTGCTCTTGACCCTAGCTGGGGACCCCAACCCCGGCAGCGTCCGGCAGGGAGGGGCCTTGCTGTACCTCTGCCAGAGTAGGGTCGACTTTGTGAAGCATATGCCTGCCTTTGATGAGTGGGGGCTGCGCCCCGCCGGCCTTCAGGGGTCTCGTGAGAATCCAGTGGTGGTGACTACCCTTCCAGCCGGCCAAGGCGACTCATCCTCGAGTGGCGGAGCAGGTAGGTACGAGGCACCAGAGGACGAGGGGGCTCCCGGCGGGGTGACAGCGCCAGGCGAGGCTCATGAGGAAGCAGTTATCAGGGCCCGTGCCACTGAGGCTGAGGGTGACAAACAGCTGCCCTCTGCGCCTCCGAATGGGGGCCTTGAGGTTCCAGCTGCTTCTCTTGGGGAGGCGATTGGCAGCGCACATCAGGCAGGCGCCCCTGACGCTGATCGTCTTGACGCTCCATCTTCGCCGCAGGTCGATCCCTGCGCCCGACTCTTAGGCCGCTTCCGCGTGGACTTTGGGGCCCTCCGGAAGAGAAGGGAGGCCCTGGGCGACGGTTACCCTTGTCGCCTGCTGAAGCGCAGAAAGTACTTCACCACTGATGAGTAAGCCTTCTCCTTTCGCAGCTCCTGATACTCCTATTGCTCTTACTGACCCTTGCTCTGCAGGCCCCTTCCAGCCGAGCTTGCTGAGACGACTGAGGAGCCGTCCCCTTTGGCTTTGCCCCCTCCACCGTCCTCGAGCGCTCCGAGCAGCGGAGCCCTTGTGGTGAGGGCGATCGAAGAGGCGAACCATCCCGAGGCGTATCACGACCCCGCCCACCTCGTGATCCTCCTTCGCGAGCCTTCTCATGGCATAGAAAACCTACCATGGGCTTCTCGCCTGGTCGTGGACTGCGGTCGGCTGAGGCGCTTCCTGTGCTCTTCTCCTGAGGTCGGGCTGGCCCCAGGCCGGGCTTCTGACGCGGCGTGCCCGGCCGTCACGAGGGTGCCAGCCCCCAGCCCCCAGCCCGGAGGGGGAGCGCTGACTTGCAGCCCCCGGCGCTTGCTTGGGGCAAATGATGGTGTGGAAGACGTGCTTGAGCGTGCTCGGGAGCGTCGCGCTCTCTGCCAAGGATTCCTTCGAAGGGCGACTGACGCAGTGAGCCTGCTTGGTGAGGATCTTGCTGATGAAGATGCGCGCCTTGAGGCCGAGGGCCTGCGCCTGGCTGCAGAGAGGCCCGAGCTGAAGGGCACCATCGCCCTTGTGCATCGTCGGCGCGACCTTGATGAAGCAGAGGCCAAGGCGTCGTTGGTGGCCTCTTTGGAGGCCTGGTCTCGGGCTGCCGAGGAAGCTCGGGAGGCCGACCGGCTGCGAACGGCTGCGGAGGAGTGGGCTCGGGAGCTCCTGGCCTGGTGCCACTCGCTGGAGGAGCAGGTGGAGCTGCACGAGGCAGCCCTCGCGTCGATGAAGGTGGCCTCAGGTGACTCGGCGGAGCTCCAGAAGCGTGAGGAGGCGCTGACGCTGGAAGCCGCCGAACGTACCCGCGAGTACGAGCGTCTGGAGACGAGGGAGCGCTTGGTGACGCAGGCGGAGGATGATGTCGCTGCACAGGAAGCCCGTGTCCTGGAGGAGGTCGGACGTCGGGTGGCGATGGCGCATTTGAACCTCGAGCACGAGTTCGAGGAGAAGCTGGGGTTGATCCGGGCCGAAGCCGAAGGCAGGACTGCTGCCCTGAGGGCCAAGCTGGAGGAGGTGACGCGGCGGGCCGATGCTTCCCAGGCCGCCCTTGAGGTGGCGCAAGGTGAGCTAACCACCTCCCAGGCCGAGGTGCTCCTTATTCGCCAACGGGTGGAGGAGGCTGAGGCCGTCGCGCGCCAGAATGCAGACGAGATACGTCAGTGGCGGCTCCTGGAGCATGAGCACGGCCCTATGCTCACCACGCTCCAGGAGAGGGCCAACGCGGCCTTGGGCAACATCTGCGAGGAGATCGTCGGCGAGCCGCACGCGGTCAACTACACGGGCAATCTTCAATTCTTCACTGACGTGGTGATGCAGCTGGAGGCACGGTCGATCAGGGCTGACAGGTTGGTGGAGGAGAGGAGCCGCGCCCTACTCAGGCGCGCCTTTTCTCGCGTCTTCAGCCATCTCCGGAGCATGGATCCCCACTTCGATTTCGACGCCGCTATCACCCCAGTCCCCCAGGCCGTCTGAGGCGAGCTGGCGCACTGGGTGGAAGACAATGTGGAGGCTCTTATCAGGGCCTTCGCCTCGGTCTACGACGACGCAATCGTGGAGGCCGACGAAGGTGGCGTGATAGGCGGCCTTGACGCAGCTGGTGGCAACGCGGGCAGCAATGGCGAGTTCAGCGATGCCAGCAACGGCCCCGGTGGTGCTCCTGAGGACGCATTGGGAGATTCATCCGACTGATTGTGCATCGTTCCTGCTTACCCTGCATGAATAGGACTCATGTTTTGGCCTGATAGCTATGAGAGCATTTTGGAGGGGGAGCCCCTCATGTAAAACTTGTGTTTATCGTATCAGTAGGAGCTACATTGCCCATGCGCCTGCGCCAAGTGGTCGGCTTAAGCGACGCTCTGGCCGGCTAGTTTACCTTTGTCCGTGCTGGCCCTGGTGCAGCCCATAGGAGGTTGTGGAGCCCTGAGTGTTTCCTGATTGAATCCGTTGGACCTGCAGTAAGACGCCCTCCTGAGAGGACGCGGCGGCGGCAGTCTGGGCTGCGCGCAAGCTAGGCCTGACCCGGCTCGCGAGGGGCTCACGAGGGGAGGCAGCTGAGGCGAAGTGGCAACTGAAACGCGAGAAATTGCTCGAACGAGACTAAGCACCCTTCCCCGAACACACGCAAATCTCAAATTCGAATCCAACGTAAATCCAGCAGGGGAAAGCGACAACCAAAGGGAAGAGCAAAAAAACAAACAAAAGGCCGCGTCCGGCACCTAGTCTAGTCTTGGATGTCTTCTCACCAGCGCGGAGCTAAGTGCTGCCACTGGGCGTGGGAGGGAGCCCCAGGGCCTGAGGCCGGCACCCCTGAGACTCTGGGGCATGTACAGCCCCACTCATTATTACGTGAGAGTGTCACGGTGCGGCGAGCTTCACAGGCACTAGGCCTTCTTCACAGGTACTGGCCTTGCTTCATATCGCCAGATGAGGGCCCCGCCTTGCGCCACACTCTAGTGCCATCAGCAATGACCGGAAACCAAGACGCCGCCCGATGGGGTAGAGCGGTCGCCAGCGGTTCCCCCGACGACCACGGGTCCTCCGCCGGGGGCAAGCCCTGGGGCACCTCCCAGCGGAGGGCCTACCTCCTAAGACCGCCTTGCTCCGAACGCCGCGGTGGTGATGTCGGATCCCTGCCCCTCTCCTGCAGCCCCCTGCGCCCTCCTTCCGAGGGGTAGGAGACTGTAGGAGCGGGGCAGCTGCTCGCTGTGGCAACCTAAACCTCCTGCGATCCATGGTTAGCATATACCTGCTCCTGAAGAATTACAGGTACCCGATAATCGTTGCCTCCAGCGTGGCCAGTGGGACCGTCCCGGGGCTCCTGGAAAGGCTCAGCTTCTAGTGCCTCGTCCCCCCAGCTTGGGCTGAGGAGCGAGCCATATCCGTTCTCGTGAGGGTGTCCTTGGTCCATCATGAGGGGCACGTATTCCTCCGGCGCCGTCATCCCGAATGCCACGCCATAATGCCCCGCATGCCACGCGGTCCTGCCTGACGCGCCCACCGTGGGGTGGCAGCGTGGCCGCTCACTGGGGCCACGGGTCGCGTTGAGTCCTTCTTCACGGACCGGGGGCGGGGGCAGCGCCGCCGCCGGTCCGGCGCTGATAGCTTCGCTGGCGTCGGAGTAGCCTTGGAGCCTGCGGGCGCGCGTGGAGCCCCCGCGCGGGTCGCCCTGGGCTTGAGATGGGAGCTGGGTGGAGAAGGGGTGAGCCCCCGAGGCGACGAAGCCCAGGAGCTCTGCCACTCGCTCCAGCAGCACGTCGTGGCCGCCCTCCAGCAGTCTGCATTGCAGCAGCTCTCGGGCCACCGTGAGCGCAGCCCTCGAGTTCGCCTGCTCCCGGCGGGTGTACGGTGTCGTGGTGGCGGCGTGATTGGAGGCCCTTGCTGCTGACCGCGCCTGCCGCAGTGTGAGAGCTGTCGAAGCCTGTCCACGTCGCCCGCGGCCCGCAGCGCCCTGCGGACCACGAGCTGCCTGGGGCATGGGGTCGCCCGAGGCGAGCGGCTCTGCGTGGGCGGGCCACGCCGCCCATGGGTCTGGGTTGCCCTCCTGGTCGCCGGGCATGGTGATGACGACGTGACGGGGCACGGAGCGGTGGAAGATGAATTCTGGCGCACCCCTACCTGGCGCGCCAAATGTCGGATTTCGGGTTCCGGCAGACCCTTGAGGTTCAAACACTGGGGTGCGCGCGGAGATTTCGCCTCCTACCTACCTGCACCCCCCCCCGCCATGCTAGGATCTAAACTACGAAAAGAACAACACAAGAGACACAGGGTTTATACTGGTTCGGGCCACCGTTGTGGTGTAATACCCTACTCCAGTGTGTGGTGTGGTGGATTGCCTCTTGGGATCATGATGATGAACAATACAAGGAAGAACAGCCTCGCGAGGGTCTGTTCTTGGCTGGGGCGATGAACTGCTGGGAGGAGTTCAGCCACCTTTCTCTCTCTCTCTATGCTTTCAACCTCTCTGTCGAGCCTCTTCCTTCGTACATTCCAACCCCCTTGCTCTGTAGGTGGCTGGTCCTATTTATAGAGGCCCTGGTCCTCTTCCCAAATATTGAGCGGGAAGGGAGCCAACAATGGCGGGCTAATTTGAAGGGGGACAGCAAGTATCAGCTATCCTGACAAAAGTAGTCTTCGCCTGCGCAAAGCTCTGGTGATGACGCCGTCTTGGGCTCCACGGTGACCTCCATCTCGTAGTCCTCCTGGTCTTGGTCTCGTTGCACCAAAATGGCAACCTTTGCCTGATGCCTCGGTACTCCGCGGCTGCGCTTTCCCCCTTTGCACCAAAGAGGAAAGGAGGACGTTGCGCGGGCTGGCGCCTGCCTGGCGCCCTGAGTCGTCATGGCTTGCGTCACGGGCACCTTGCGAGGTACCCCGCCTTGATCTCTCCGCCTCCTCGTGAGCCAGCCTAATGAGGCCGTGCCTGAGGAAGCTCCGTGTCGTCCGCCCCGCGAGGCTTGGCCCCTCGCGAGGGTCTTGGGTTTGTGTTGATGAAGATGGGCCGTGCTGGGCCCCCTTTGAGCCACGCCGCAGGCCGCAGGCAGGCAAGTCTGGGGACCCCCGTTCCCAGAACGCCGACAGAGGATTCCTCCTCCCTTGGCGCGCCACTAGGGCCGTCTGGCCTCCCCCCTTGCTCCTTTATATACGGGGGTAGGGGCACCCTAGAACACACAAGTTGATTGTTTCCAGCCATCTGCGGTGCCTCCCTCCACCATAATCCACCTCGGTCATATCGAAGCGGTGCTTAGGCGAAGCCCTGTTCCGGTAGCATCATCATCACTGTCATCACGCTGTTGTGCTGACGAAGCTCTCCCTCGACAATCTGCTGGATCGTGAGTTCGTGGGACGTCACCGAGCCAAACGTGTGCATGGAGGTGCTGTACTTTCGGTACTAGGATCGGTCGATCATGAAGACATACGACAACATCAACCGCGTTGTCATAAAGCTTCCACTTACGGTCTATGAGGATACATGGACAACACTCTCACCTCTCATTGCTATGCATCACCATGATCTTGCGTGTGCGTAGGAATTTTTTTGAAATTACTGCGTTCCCCAACAGTGGCATCCGAGCCAGGTTTATGTGTAGATGTTATATGCACGAGTAGAACACAAACGAGCTGTGGACGTAGGTATATACATATTGCTTGTCGTCACTAGTTGATTCTTGATTCGGCAGTATTATTGGATGAAGCGGCCCAGACCGACATTACATGACCGCGTTCATGAGACTGGTTCTGCCGACGTGCTTCGCACACGGGTGGCTGGTGCTATCAGTTTCTCCAACTTTAGCTGAATCAGATTCAATGAATAGGGTTCTTTCTGAAGATCAAAAAGCAATCACTATACCGCGTTGTGGTTTTTGATGCGTAGGTAAGAACGGTTCTTGCTCAGCCCATAGCAGCCATGTAAAACTTGCAACAACAAAGTAGAGGACGTCTAACTAGTTTTGGCAGGGCATGTTGTGATGTGATATGGTCAAGACATGATGCTGATTGGCAGGAGCCATATGGTTGTCGCTTTATTGTATGAAATGCAATTGACATGTAATTGCTTTAATTTATCACTAAGCGGTAGCGATAGTCGTAGAAGCAATAGTTGGTGAGACAACAACGATGCTTCGATGGAGATCAAGGTGTCAAGCCGGTGACGATGGTGATCATGACGGTGCTTTGGAGATGGAGATCAAAGGCACAAGATGATGATGGCCATATCATATCACTTATAGTGATTGCATGTGATGTTTATCCTTTATGCATCTTATTTTGCTTAGTTCGGTGGTAGCATTATAAGATGATCTCTCACTAAATTTTAAGGTATAAGTGTTCTCCCTGAGTATGCATCATTGCTACAGTTCCTCGTGCCGAGACACCACGTGATGATCGGGTGTGATAAGCTCTACATTCACATACAACGGGTGCAAGCCAGTTTTGCACACGCAGAATACTCAGGATAAACTTAACGAGCCTAGCATATGCAGATATGGCCTCGGAACACTGAGAGCGAAAGGTCGAGCGTGAATCATATAGTAGATATGATCAACATAGTGATGTTCACCATTGAAAACTACTCCATCTCACGTGATGATCGGACATGGTTTACTTTATATGGATCACGTGATCACTTAGAAGATTAGAGAGATGTTTATCTAAGTGGGAGTTCTTAAGTAATTTGATTAATTGAACTTTAATTTATCATGAACTTAGTACCTGATAGTATTTTGCATGTCTATGTTGTTGTAGATAGATGGCCTGTGTTGTTATTCCGTTGAATTTTAATGCGTTCTTAGAGAAAGCTAAGTTGAAAGATGATGGTAGCAACTACACAGACTGGGTCCATAACTTGAGGATTGTCCTCATTGCTGCACAGAAGAAATACGTCCTGGAAGCACCACCAGGTGACAAACCCGTTGTAGTAGCAACACCAGATGTTATGAACACATGGCAGAGCAAAGCTGATGACTACTCGATAGTTCAGCATGCCATGCTTTACGGCTTATAACCAGGACTTCTACGACGTTTTGAACGTCATGGAGCACATGAGATGTTCCAGGAGTTGAAGTTAATATTTCAAGCAAATGCCCTGATTGAGAGATATGAAGTCTCCAATAAGTTCTACAGCTGCAAGATGGGGGAGAATAGTTTTGTCAGTGAACATATACTCAGAATGTCTGGGTACCTATAAGTGCATCTAGTGCCATCCCTAGTTGGTTTTGGAGTATTGACGACAAACTTAGTTGAGGGACTAATGTGTTTGTGAGAATTGCAGGACAACACAGGTAGAAGTCCCTCATTGATTCGGTTTTCCTACCAGAGATGACCCCTAAAAATGTATGAAGACATTGATGTCAAAGGTGGTATATGAAGATATTCACATTGAAGACTATGACAAGAGAAGACATCGCATGAAGCCTATGGAGCTCGAAGACTTAGATCCTTCATAGTTCTTTTTCTTCTTTGTTGAGTCATAGGAACCACCGTACTGTTAAGTGGGGTCCAAGAGAACCAGTCAGAATGACTGAAGTGATGCTTAACCAAAACCTATGTCTTCAAGTGAAGACTATGAGAGCGGATCTTGTCTAGAGTCGGACAAGTCAGCTTTGCTTGTAGCCCAAGTAAAGTTGCCGTGTGAGTTTGAAATCTGACCGTTGGAACACATGTCAGTTCCTTAGTGACCCAGGGTCATTTCGGACAAATCAGGTCGGGTTGACTAGTGGCTATAAATAGCCCACCCCCTACAACCATAAACGGTTGGCTGCTCAGAGTTAGTGTACGGCTTTTATCATTTGAGAGCAACCCACCTCGAAGCCTTTGAGAGAGAATTCCTTGCGAGGATAAAGCCCTAACCACCCAGAGCCTAAGAGTGTTAGGCATCACTTAAGTCTTCTTGTCTGTGTGATTTGAAGACTTATTACACTTGAGGATTGTGAATCCTCGAGCCGGTTAGGCGTCGCGTTCTGAGCGTCCAAGAGACATTGTGGATCGCCGGTGAACGAAGTCTGTGAAGGTTTGGGAGTCTACCTTGAAGACTTACCAGAGTGATTGGGCGAGGTCTGTGTGACCTTAGCTCAAGGGGAATACGGTGAGGACTGGGTGTCCTGAGCTGCGTGTTCAGGACTGGGTGTCCGGGACTGTGTGTCCTCAGGTTTAAATAAATAGCCTCCCTAACCAGACGTACAGTTGTCACAGCAACTGGAACTGGTCCAACAAATCATTGTCTTCAATGAGTCACTGGTTTCATCCTTCCCTTCCCTTTACTTACTGTTGGTCCTTGTGAAGTCATTGTATGATTGCACTATCTTTTGTCTTCACTGAGTAACTGCGTGTTCTGTTTGGCTTCATAATATCTTCCTACCTGATCCTTACTACCTAGCTGCTATTAGTCATTGTGCTTTCACTTCATTGAATACTTGACTATGGTTTACCTAGTGTAGTCTACCTTCCGCTGCATGGTAATAGGTTTATTTCTATCGTTTGTGTTTGAAACTTCCACGTTTTGAAGACTTTCATAAAAATCGCCTATTCACCCCCCCCCCTCTAGTCGATATAGTGCACTTTCAATTGGTATCAGAGCAAGGTACTCCCTTGTTCTGTGTGATTTGGTTTAACCACCTGGAGTTTTAGCTATGTCGACTGCAGGGATAATTAAAGTCTCCGCTGCGTGCCCCGTCTTCGATGGAACTGAATATCCCTACTGGAAGAATAAGATGCGCATGCATCTTGAATCCATTGACGTCGACCTATGGTATGTCGTCAAGAACGGCGTTCCCAACGCTGGAGAAGGTGTCACTGCTGCTGATGTCAAGAAATTCATTCAACTGGACTCTACTGCCAAGAATATCATATGTGGTCATCTGACCAAAGGACAGTATGGCCGTGTGAGTGCTTTGGAAACATCTAAGCTAGTCTGGGACTGGCTCACCAAGGTCAACGAAGGCGTCTCAACCCAGAGAGATCAGAGAATCAGTGTCCTTCACAACCGCTTCAAGCGAAATGACAATGAGAATGTCCAGCTCACATTTGATCGACTCACTGACATCACAAATGAGCTTCAAGCCCTCGGCGCTACTGAGATCACCAAGCATGAAGTCGTCAAGACACTACTGTGATCACTTGACAGTTCGTTTGACACCCTAGCCCTGATGATTCAAGAATGTCCTGATTTCAAGACACTCGATCCGTCTGACATACTTGAGAGGCTCAACACACATGAGTTTCAGCTTTCTGAGAAAAGAGATATCTACGGTCCAAACTATGGGCGAACTCATGCCTTGAAGGCAAAAGTTGTCTCCTCATCTGAAGAAGAATCTGACAACAGTTCTGATGACCCTGAAGACATTGGAAAGGAACTTGCTATGCTTGTGAAGAAGTTCCAAAAATTCACCAAGAAGAAAGGCTTCAGAAAGTCTTCACGATCAAGCTCAAGGAATGATGAAGCTTCTGCTCATGACTACAAGAAGAAAACATGCCACAAGTGCAAGAAAACTGGCCACTTCATCTCTGAGTGTCTGCAGTGGGACAATGAGAACAAAAAGAAGAAGAAGAGCAAGGAATATGACTCTGACGACAAGAAGAAGAAGAAATACTCAAAGTCTTCTTCCAAGTCTTCCTCAAAGTCTTCATCACACAAGAAGAGCTCATCTGGCAAGGCACGTGCGTTTGTTGGCAAGGAAATGGATTCAGAGGAGGAGTCCGCTTTTGAGGAGGCGGAGGTGGAGTCTGAGGAGGAGTCCGATTCTGGGATTGCAAGTATGGCTACAGCATACGTTGCCAAGTCCATCTTCAACACTGAAGACAATGACTTCATCACCGACACCGATGCAAATGACAAGGACTACTCCGCTCCTACCTACTGCTTCATGGCACACGGTGCCAAGGTAAACACACGCACTACTCACTATCAAACATCTAGTGAAGATGACTCTGATTGTGGTTCAAGACCCAGCTACAAAACACTTGCTAAAATTGCAACTGAACAACCGAAAGCTATGGAACATATTCAAAAACTGTTAGACAAAAGCGATGATCTGTTAGGCGCTGAAATGACTCGATTTGAGTCCTTAATTGAAGACATAAAAAATCTTCACGTTAAGTATGAGGAACTTGAAAGTCGTCATGAAACGCTCTCAACAACTCATGAAAAGATTTCCTATGATTATCTTCAAAGGAAGCAAGATCTTGAGAAATTGAGAGCGGCTCATGAAGATCTTCAAAAGGAAAATGAGTCACTTCGCGCCGAACAGATCAGTTCCGCTTAGGAAGGATTTGAACCACCATGTCTTAAATGCATTGAGCGTGATAATGCTACTTCTGTTGCTGAATGTTCTACTGCTGCTACTGTTGCAATATCTTCAATTGTTGATGTGAGAACTAACCCCTCTGCTGAGGATACCACTGCTATTGCTGATGAGAATGCTAGGTTGAAGACATTGCTTGAAATAGGGATGTACAAAAGTCTTAAAGGCATCAGACACTATGTGATGTCCTCAAAAGGCAGATTCTGAACCGAAACCCGAGGAAAGAGGGTGTTGGGTTCGTAAGGAAAATGAATGTTGATGGCTCTTACTGGAAACCTAAGCAGTACCCCAAAACCACATGGGTTGCTGCAAAGGAACCTTCAGCAGATCCATCCAATCTATCTGGCTTCACTTGTGCTAACCCCATTGTCATTGATGAATCCTTTGATGCAAACTATAAACTGTTTAAGAATCAGAATGGTGAAGTGTTTGCCAGGTATATTGGCACTAACTGCAAGAATGGGCCGCCTATGAAGAAGATCTGGGTGCCGAAAAAGTGTTTGGAAAATCTTCCTGTGAATTCATCATGACACCACAGGTGAAGAAGACAAACCCCAGACCACAGGCTTCATACGGTCCAAAGGCTTCATACAGACAGAGGACTCACTTGAGTCGCACTAACGCAAATCTTTTGCAGGGAAACCATACTCAGGCCTATGAATATGAGTGCGGTTCATCGAACCGCCATGTTCATAAGACCAAGAACTATTCTGCTTATTCTTATGAGTACTATTGTCCGCCTGCAAGACTTTTTGCTAGGGCTCCAAAGCCAAAGTTCTCAGACGCTGCACTTAGACTTATTACTTCTAAGCCACCCTTGAAGATGTGGGTGGCTAAGAAAGCTTAACTCTCTTTTGCAGGGAAAGGTCTCCAGCAGAAAACCAAAATCGTCTGACGCTATTGCTGGGGACCTTAAACATCTTGTAGGGCGCAAGATCAAATGCCCGAATGGTCTTACTATGTACTTCATTCCTGAATCGCTTGCTACTCTCCCTATTAGTCCTAATCTGGCTCTAAGCTTTCATAACCCACTGGTTCGTCAAATGTTTTTGCTTCACAATTCTCTTCGTGAAGCCTATCCCCCTAACTGCACTGTAGGGTACGACACCAGCGTCTTCAGAATGGATTATTGATAGTGGGTGTACCAATCACATGACTGGCAAAAGAAGCCTTCTTATGGACTCAACCTTACGTCCATCCGACAAGAGTCACATCACATTTGCTGACACTGGTAAAAGTAAGGTATTGGGTCTAGGTAGAGTTGCAATCTCAAAGGATCAACACATGGATAAAGTCATGCTTGTTGAATCCCTTGGCTTCAACTTAATGTCTTTCTCAATGCTTTGCGATTTGAACATGATCGTAATATTTGGAAAATATCGTTGCCTTGTTCTAATGGAATCTGACAAGTCTCTAGTGTTTGAAGGGTATCGGAAAGATGATGTGTACGTGGTAGATTTCTTAGGAGGACCACAGCTTGTCGTATGTCTTCTAGCAAAAGCTTCAGAATGCTGGCTCTGGCATCAGAGGCTAGGGAATGCTGGCATGAGGAACCTCCACACCCTTGCAAAGAAGAAGCATGTCATAGGCATCGAGGGCGTCAAGTTCAAGAAAGATCACTTATGCGGTGCCTGTAAAGCAGGAAAGATGACGAGGGCCAAACATCCCTCGAAGACAATCATGACTACTACTTGACCCTTCGAACTACTCCACATGGATCTTTTCGGTCCCACTCATTACTCAACTCTTACTACTACTGCTTGTCTCTATGGCTTTGTCATTGTTGATGATTATTCTAGATATACTTGGGTGCACATAATACTCTACAAGACTGAAGTGCAGGATGTCTTCAGACGCTTCACCAATCGAGCAATGAACAACTATGGCGCCAAGATAAAGCACATCAGAAGTGACAATAGCACTGAATTCAAGAACACTGGCCTGGATACATATCTTGATACTTTGGGCATCACACATGAATTCTCAACTCCATACACGCCACAGCAAAATGGCGTCGTCGAACGCAAGAATAGAACACTCATTGAGATGGCCCGAACGATGCTTGATGAATACAAGACTCCAAGAAAATTCTGGCCTGAAGCCATTGATACTGCATGCCATACAATCAATCGTGTTTATCTTCACAAGCTTCTGAACAAGACATCTTATGAGCTCCTTACTGGCAAGAAGCCAAATGTCAGTTACTTCAGAGTATTTGGCGCTAGGTGCTGGATCAAGGATCCACATCACACTTCAAAATTTGTAGCAAAAGCACATGAGAGTTTTATGCTTGGATATGGAAAGGATTCGCACTCCTACAGAGTCTTCAATCTCTTTCATTATAAAGTGGTTGAAACAATGGATGTGCGATTTGATGAGACTAACGGTTCACAAAGAGAGCACCTGCCAAATGAGCTAAATGAAGTTCCATCCAGCAAATCAATCAAGCTAATGGGAACTGGAGAAATCATACCCTCTGAAGCTCAACCTGAAGAGGAACTTATCATCTCCGCACCTGATCAACCTGAAGACAATGCTCAGCCTGAAGACAATCCCACTAACAATGACAATGATCAGCAAGAGCAAAATCTTCGCCATGTACATCCTCGTGTTGCCAATGAAGTGCAGATTGAGAGAATAATTAATAGCATCAATGCACCTCTTCCGCTTACTCGTTCAAGGGCTACTCAGCTGGCAAATTTCTGTGGGCACTTTGCATTCGTCTCAATAACAGAACCCAAGAAAGTTGAAGAAGCCTTCATGGAACCTGAATGGAATCAAGCTATGCAAGAAGAGCTTCAACAGTTTGAGCTGAATAATGTATGGGAACTGGTTAAGCGTCCTGATCCTCGGAAGCACAACATAATAAGCACCAAATGGATATACCGCAACAAGAAAGATGAGCATGGTCAAGTTGTCAGAAACAAAGCTCGTCTCGTTGCTCAAGGATATACTCAAGTGGAAGGCATTGACTTCGATGAAACATTTGCTCCTGTGGCTCGACTTGAAGCCATACGCATACTGCTGGCCTATGCAAATCATCATAACATACTTCCATATCTCAAGAGAAGTATCTCAAAGATTACCTGAAGAAGTTCGGTATGCAAGACTGCAAAGGCTTCACGACACCAATGCCAGCCAAACATCATCTGGGTCCCGACGACAATGGTAAAGAGTTCGATCAAAAGGTATACCGCTCCATGATTGGTTCTTTACTTTATCTATGTGCATCTAGGCCAGATATTATGCTTAGTGTTTGCATGTGTGCTCAATTCCAAGCGGCACCAAAGGAGTCGCATCACTTAGCTGTGAAGCGAATTCTTTGATATTTGGCTCACACCCCAACTCTAGGATTATGGTATCCAAAGGGCTCAGAGTTTGGTCTGGTTGGATTCTCGGATGCTGATTATGCTGGTGACAAGGTGGATCGCAAGTCTACATCAGGCACATGTCATTTTCTGGGACGATCACTTGTATGTTGGTCTTCAACTTCAATATGTCTTCATGATTATCTTCACTATGTTGATTATATATAAATATACTAGTGTTCTGTCCTCTACAGCATTCACTTATAGCTATGTCTTCTTGATTGAATCTTTTGAACTAAGTGAATGTGATCGGACCCTAAACCTCTCTATGCTTTCTATCTCAAACTCTATCTCTCCAGATCATATGCATTCTAATGA
The DNA here is from genome assembly GCF_002162155.2 of Triticum dicoccoides. Taxonomy (NCBI): domain Eukaryota; kingdom Viridiplantae; phylum Streptophyta; class Magnoliopsida; order Poales; family Poaceae; genus Triticum; species Triticum dicoccoides. Next base: position 229,363,921 of record NC_041382.1, on the reverse strand, counting down.
AACTGTCGAATGTCTTCTCTGCGTCCTTGTCAGCAGAAGATACAGAGACAAACATTAAGTCCGTTTTCAATGCTCATTCCTTCACCTGAAACCCGGAGAAGTGGGAATGACCACCCGACAATCCAGGCGTGCGTGGGACGTGGAACAACCTCCGATATACTGCATGATGACCACGTGTTCCTCAGATGTGAATCACCAGGGGCACCTGTGTAATAACGATGTGCCGCCCCTGTCCCTATAAATACACGCCTCACCACAGTCATTATCTCTTCTTCCACTCTCGCACGAACCCTAGCGCCACCGCTAGCTCTCGACGACGCCGGCGATGAAGCGCTTCGCTGCCGCAACCTCTCCGACGCCGTCTTCACGCCGACCGCGGACATCGTCCTCTCCGCCGTCGCCGTAGGTGTCTTCCGTCACCAAGTTAGGGCACGAATGATCGAACTGCTCGGCCTCCTCTTCCACTCCGTCTAGCAGTTCCTCGTGTGGTAAATAAAACTTCCTTTTTATGGCCCCTTTGATCCTATAGCTTCGTCACTTTCTACCACAAGCAGTTTCTATTCACACAAGTTGGATCTCTTTCATACTGCATCTCATAATATGCCTAGCATATTCACTTGTACTTCACAAAGTAGTTAGATTCCTCACTTGTACCGATCCATGGATTCGTACAAATCTGGAACCAACTCCTTATCTATGAGTGAATGTCATCGCACGATGAGGTCAATGTCTTCTAAACTGATTTATCTTCAAAATCTTCTGAGAATGCATATGACCTCTTCCCCTTCCCTCGCACCTTAATGTTGTCACAGGTACATGTCCGTGGGAGAATCCCTTGGTTCTCATAGTCTGCATTCATTCGCAGAATTCTTACAGCATCATATAAATTCTCCCGAAGCCAGTTCCTGTTTGTCCAGCAAGCGAAAGCCTCTGAAGCCATTGAACATGTTGAAGCCATTCAGTTTAAAGTTCATGGCTACTGAGAAATCTGCAAGTAAGGGAGGCAGACAGCGTCATGGGGGAACATCAAGAGATTTGCCTGATGACCTCTCAGAGCTTTACAAGACAGATCCTGAAGAGGATTACAATCAGCGCAAGACCCGAATCCAATGGATTCAAAGATATTGAGCAGAACAATGGTTCAAATACCGGTTTGTGACCCAGGAATATGCTGAGAAAAATGCCATCAAGCGACCTTGGGGAGACATCCTATACAAAAATCTTCAACCCAAGTCCAAAGATGAAGCCATTGAATAAGGCTTCTATCCCTCCATGGTCCGTGGACCACAGCCTGCAGATGCACACCCATCGTCACTACTATGGTGTTGTGATGACTATCTGTTCAAGCGAAACTTCCAGTTTGCCAAGAACTCAGCGAAGCAGAACAAGAAGTCTTTGGGACTAGACTTCAACCCTGGTCCCTCTGCTCCCCGTGCTGATGGCACACGTGATGCAGAACCCAATGTCATCGGTCCGTTCTACAACCTGGATGGCCTCATTACTCACATTTCTGTTCTAGGTGCCAAAGTGGATCATTCTGATGATGATGCTCACACTAATGAAGTCCCAGCCCCTACTCCAAAGCCACAGAAGCCAAAGAAGGCTAAGGCTTCAAAATCAGCTGCTCCACCGAAAATTTCACAGGCGAAGCCTCTGGCTACTGCACCTCCTGAAGACAGTGTGTAGTCTGAAGATCTATCATGCATCTCCAAGCCCCAGAGAGTCAAGATGCCTCTGCTACACACCAGCCAAGAACTGACTGCTGCTGCGATCCTGCGCAATGATGCCATTGATCTGTCCAGTGATGAAGATCTGGCAGATGATGCTCTTGAGCAACTGATCAAGAGCAAAGAAGAAGCAGAAATCTTCAATGATCTGCCTCTCTTTGACGTGGCAATCATCCACAACTTCATTGATGAGTGGTTTGACACGCCCAACCTCAGCTTCGACGATCTGCAACTTCCAATTGGCCTCAGTGTCGCCTTCCATGGCGCCATTGCTTCAGAGTTAGCTGTCGCCCAGCGCATTGTTAAACTGAAGCAGAAGATTGACTTTGAGAAAACTCAGTTCAAGAAGCATATGGCCAAGCTCAGCGTGCAAGAGGTGAAGAACTTCAAGATTATGCTGCACGAGCTCAAGGAAGCTTTTCTCAAGAAACGTGCAGAAGCTCAGGGTTCTCATGAGCGCATGAAGAGCCTGGCTGACAAGTGTGTGCAAGGCTACAACGAGGCTGAGAAGCGCAAGGCCCTTGGGCCTCCGGGCATTGATCCCAGGATGGCTACTAAGAAGAAGAAGAAGCTCATTGTGGCCGAACCCGACGCACCAAGGCAGGAAGCAGATCCCATTGTCTTCCCAACCAGCATGACTGGCTCGAAGCCAAAAGCCAGGTCTACCGCTTCAGAACTGAAGAAGACGAGGACTGCTGAGGCTGAGGCCAGAAAGAGAAAATATCCTGAAGCCTCTAATGCTGCTCCCTCCAAGAAGAAGCGGAAGACCAAGAAGGAACAGGTTGCTCCCACAGAGCCCTTAATTGTTGAACACATCTCCATGGTTCGCCCTGACGCTGAACATCAAGAGCGCCAACTGACTGTCCATGAGCCTGCTTTCACAGAGGCTCATGAAGCTGAAGACTTTCCAGCAGCTGATCCCACCACTGCTGAAGACATTGGTCATCATGACCATGTTCAAGATGATGCAGTTCTTCCTCAGCTCAAGCACCAACAGGTATCATCGCCTGTGCTAACGCACAGCAAATTCATCAGCATTGGTCGTCCTCTGACGCCAATTGCTCAGGATGCATCATGGGCTGATCGCCCACAAGCACAAGAGGAAGATGACTTTGAGGCCCAGCCAACTCCAACTCCACAGGCGTCGCCAGCATTATGCAGGCTTCGCAAAGGACCAAGGCCTCCAGTCTATGAGTCTGAAGCTAAAGATGCTGAAGACATTCCAGCTGCATCAGCCAATGAAGAAGAAACCCCAAGCGCTGCTACACCCTCGTCTCACCAAGAAGCTGTTCTCGAGGAGAACGTGACTGTGACCGACCCTCCAGCTCATCAAGTGGAGGTTGAGAATCTTGAGGCTGCCACCGACGCCACTAACGCTGTCATGACTGAAGCCAATGTGGAGCCTTCACCAACCCAAGCACCAGAAGTCAGCGAAGCCACTGATCCTACTGCCTCTGTTCCTGCGCCTACTGCTGGTCCTCAGTTTGACTATCATGTTGAGCACAGGCCTCAGGTACAGAAGCCAATCCCAAGATTGCCCAGGTTTCCAGGTCCTGCATCAGCACCTGGATCCTTCAATGTCAATGGTTTCAAAGCAGACAACACTTTCTTCAATAGCTCCAGGAACCCCTACTCAAGGGAAAGAATATCATCTGATCGGTTCTGGAGCTATCCGCAGTGAAGCTATTACTCCTGCATTCTATACAATCAAGGTCGCATCTTCCCACATAAGTGTCTTGGCATTGAAGCAATAGCTGGTCTGCCCTGTCTGGAAGAAGCTCTGGATTCCTTCAAAGAGGTTGGATTGCTGTCGTTCGTTACCGACCAAGAGCATTGGAATGAAGAGTTGCTGCTCCAATTCTATGCCACACTTCACATCCGTGGGTACAACAGAGATCCGAAGACTTGGGTCCTGGAGTGGATGACAAGAAATGTTCATCACGAAGCCAAAGCCTTTGATATCATTGAGCTCACTAGTCTACCCACTCCTGGCGATCTCTACGAATCTGGTTGTCAACTTCACAGTGAAGCTGTGGAGAGCATCTTTTAGAAGTCTGAACCTAACATGAGTCAGATGCTTAGTATGATGAAGCCATTACCCCAAGATGCTGCATATCCCAAGGAGTTCTTCGTTGAAGACCTTGAGTATCTGCCGAGGACTATTTATCACATCATAAGGCGAACCCTTTGGCCCATAAAAGGACATTCTCCACATGCCAAGCTGGAAGGTGCAATGAAGACTTTGGTCTTCTATATTCTTCATGGAAAATGATTCAATGCACAGGACTTCTTCATCCGCCAACTTGTTGCATCAGGCTCTGATCTCTTTGGCTTGAATTTCTATGCTCCATGGATAATGCGGCTGATAAAACTCCACTCCGCTATCTCATATCAGCCATCTGCTCGCAATCATCGGATCTTTCTGCCTGATGTGGATATGTCTGTTGAAGCCATTTATCCTGAGCCTGCCAAGGAACCTCTAAGTCTTCAGAATGCGGAGCATCAAAGTTTTTCTCAGAACATTGAAGGAGTTGAAGCCGTCACTCATGTCTATCCTTTGGCTGGAACTACACGTGCACCACATCCTGCCCTTACTGAAGCCACCGATAGCACAATTGCCCAACTACCCAAGAAGCGCACTCGCGTTCTCAATGACCGAGAGCTTCTGGTGGCTCTTCATCAGAAACAGGATAGGAATCATGACTAGCTGAAGCGCCAAATGCAAAGCCTCTTGGTGGATGTCAACCGATTCGCAATCTTGCCACCAAGAATGCCTTTGTTACCCATGAAACCCCTCGACGCACATGGAAAGGGCTGACGCTGATGTGCTCTGAAGATGATCTTCAAGAGGATGGCTTCTCTGAACGCTTCAAGTTTGACTCCACACCTCCTCGAAGGGCAGTGCTGCGACGAACTCCATCTCTTGAAGACTCTGAGTTCTCTTCCTCTGCTGCAACTGTGAATGCCAGAGTGATCGAGGATGAAGACGATGCTACTTCACCACCACCTCCTTCAGCACGCTTCGACAGTGCTCCAAGTTCTTCTGCACCACCGAACACCACCGACGACCCTGCTGCTTCACCTACTCTTCATGGGAACGAGTAGATGCTCTATGTCTTCAAACCTTTTTGGTCCTTACTGACAAAAGGGGGAGAAGCATATGAGTTTGATAGTCTTCAAGCGGGTCCATATGGGCGGTTGCTTTATATTTTGCTTCGTGTTTACAACTCTCGTTTTGATACATTTGGTTCTTTGAGTTGTAACACTTAAACTCGATGGTCGTCTGCTACTTATTTGCTACTTCGTGATGCGATGATAAATTCCGCATGTGCGACGATAAATTCCGCACTTAGATCATCTTGCAGACGTCCATTTTCCATTATGCATGCCATTATTTTCACATACCTTCTCATGCATAATGGATTGTCATCATAAGTTGAAGAGGATCTCCACAAGCACAACCTGCCATGTGCATTTGCATTCCAAAATCAAATTACTTATATGCACATCTTCAGGGGGAGCCCTCACAGCTTATGAAGACAATTCCCTATCCTCTTACAATTTCACATATTATATTCCCCGTTGAAAGCTTCAACTAGTTTGTCATCAATCACCAAAAAGGGGGAGATTGTAAGTGCATCTAGTGCCACCCCTAGTTGGTTTTGGAGTATTGACGACAAACTTAGTTGAGGGACTAATGTGTTTGTGAGAATTGCAGGACAACACAGGTAGAAGTCCCTCATTGATTCGGTTTTCCTACCAGAGATGACCCCTAAAAATGTATGAAGACATTGATGTCAAAGGTGGTATATGAAGATATTCACATTGAAGACTATGACAAGAGAAGACACCACATGAAGCCCATGGAGCTCGAAGACTTAGATCTTTCATAGTTCTCTTTCTTCTGTGTTGAGTCATAGGAACCACCGTACTGTTAAGTGGGGTCCAAGAGAACCAGTCAGAATGACTGAAGTGATGCCTAACCAAAACCTATGTCTTCGAGTGAAGACTATGAGAGCGAATCTTGTCCAGAGTCGGACAAGTCAGCTGTGCTTGCAGCCCAAGTAAAGTTGCCGTGTGAGTTTGAAGTCTGACCGTTGGAACACGTGTCAGTTCCTTAGTAACCCAGGGTCATTTCGGACAAATCAGGTCGGGTTGCCAAGTGGCTATAAATAGCCCACCCCCCTACAACCATAAACGGTTGGCTACTCAGATTCAGAGTACGGCTTTTATCGTTTGAGAGCAACCCACCTAGAAGCCTTTGAGAGAGAATTCCTTGCGAGGATAAAGCCCTAACCACCCAGAGCCAAAGAGAATTACGCATCACTTAAGTCTTCTTGTCTGTGTGATCTGAAGACTTATTACACTTGAGGACTGTGCATCCTCCAGCCGGTTATGCGTCGCGTTCTGAGCATCCAAGAGACACTGTGGATTGCCGGTGAACGAAGTCTGTGAAGGTTTGGGAGTCTACCTTGAAGACTTACCAGAGTGATTGGGCGAGGTCTTTGTGACCTTAGCTCAAGGGGAATACGGTGAGGACTGGGTGTCCTGAGCTGCGTGTTCAGGACTGGGTGTCCGGGACTGTGTGTCCTCAGGTTTAAATACCTAGCCGCCCTAACCAGACATACAGTTGTCGCAGCAACTGGAACTGGTCCAACAAATCATTGTCTTCAACGAGTCACTGGTTTCATCCTTCCCTTCCCTTTACTTACTGTTGGTCCTTGTGAAGTCATTGTATGATTGCATTATCTTTTGTCTTCACTGAGTAACTGTGTGTTCTGTTTGGCTTCATAATATCTTCCTACCTGATCCTTACTACCTAGCTGCTATTAGTCATTGTGCTTTCACTTCATTGAATACTTGACTATGGTTTACCTAGTGTAGTCCACCTTCCGCTGCATGGTAATAGGTTTATTTCTATGGTTTGTCTTCGAAACTTCCACGTTTTGAAGACTTTCATAAAAATCGCCTATTCACCCCCCCTCTAGTCGACATAACGCACTTTCAGTACCACAACCACTTGACTCAACTGGGAAGTTAATCTTCCTGATTTTAGTGTCATTGACAGAGTTCTTCAATCACTGCCACCAAGCTACAAGAGCTTCGTGATGAACTATAATATGCAAGGGATGGATAAGACGATTCCTGAGCTCTTCGCAATGCTAAAGGCTGCGGAGGTAGAAATCAAGAAAGAGCATCAAGTGTTGATGGTTAATAAGACCACCAGTTTCAATAAAAATGGTAAAGGGAAGAAGGGTAACTTCAAGAAGAACAGCAAGCCAGTTGCTGCTCAAGTGAAGAAACCCAAGTCTGGACCTAAACCTGAGACTGAGTGTTTTACTGCAAAGGGACTGGTCACTGGAAGCGGAACTGCCCAAGTATTTGGTGGAGAAGAAGGATGGCAAAGTGAAAAGTATATTTGATATACATGTTATTGATGTGTACCTTACTAATGCTCGCAGTAGTGCCTGGGTATTTGATACTGGTTCGGTTGCTAACATTTGCAACTGGAAACAGGGGCTACGGATTAAGCGAAGATTGGCTATGGACAAGGTAACGATGCGCGTGGGAAATGGTTCCAAAGTTGATGTGATGTGATCGCCGTCGGCACGCTACCTCTACATCTACCTTCGGGATTAGTTTTAGACCTAAATAATTGTTATTTGGTGCCAGCGTTGAGCATGAACATTATATCTGGATCTTGTTTGATGCGAGACGGTTATTCATTTAAATCAGAGAATAATGGTTGTTCTATTTATACGAGTAATATCTATTATGGTCATGCACCCTTGATGAGTGGTCTATTTTTACTAAATCTTGATAGTAGTGATACACATGTTCATAGTATTGAAGCCAAAAGATGCAGAGTTGATAATGATAATGCAACTTATTTGTGGCACTGCCTTTTGGGTCATATTGGTGTAAAGCGCATGAAGAAACTCCATTCTGATGGACTTCTGGAATCACTTGATTATGAATCACTTGGTACTTGCGAACCATGCCTCATGGGAAAGATGCCTAAAACACCATTCTCTGGAACAATGGAGCGAGCAACAGAGTTATTGGAAATCATACGCACTGATGTATGTTGTCCAATGAACATTGAGGCTCGCGGCGGATATCGTTATTTTCTCACCTTCACAGATGATTTGAGCAGATATGGGTATATCTACTTAATGAAACATAAGTCTGAAACATTTGAAAAGTTCAAAGAATTTCAGAGTGAAATGGAAAATCATCGTAACAAGAAAATAAAGTTTCTACGATCTGATCATGGAGGAGAATATTTGAGTTTGGACTTCATTTGAAACAATGTGGAATAGTTTCGCAACTCACACCACCTGGAACACCACAACGTAATGGTGTGTCCGAATGCCGTAACCGCACTTTATTAGATATGGTGCGATCTATGATGTCTCTCACTGATTTGCCGCTATCGTTTTGGGGTTATGCTTTAGAGACAGTTGCATTCACGTTAAATAGGGCACCATCTAAATCCATTGAGACGACAACTTATGGACTGTGGTTTGGCAAGAAACCTAAGTTGTCGTTTCTTAAAGTTTGGGGCTGCGATGCTTATGAGAAGAAGCTTCAACCTAATAAGCTCTAACCCAAATCGGAGAAATGTGCCTTCGTAGGATACCCAAAGGAAACTGTTGGGTAAACCTTCTATCACAGATCTGAAGGCAAGATATTCGTTCCTAAGAATGTATCATTTCTAGAGAAGGAGTTTCTCTCGAAAGAAGTGAGTGGGAGGAAAGTAGAACTTGATGAGGTAATTGTACTTGCTCCCTTATTGGAAAGTAGTTCATCACTGAAATTAGTTCCAGTGACTCCGACGCCAATTAGTGAGGAAGCTAATGATGATGATCATGTAACTTCAGATCAAGTTACTACCAAACCTCGTAGGTCAACCGGAGTAAGATCCGCACCAGAGTGGTACGGTAATCCTGTTCTGGAAGTCATGTTACTTGACCATAACGAACCTACGAACTATGAGGAAGCGATGATGAGCCCAGAATCCACGAAATGGCTTGAGGCCATGAAATCTTAGATGGGATCCACGTATGAGAACAAAGTATGGACTTAGGTTGACTTTCCCGATGATCGGCAAGCCATCGAGAATAAATGGATCTAAAAGAAGAAGACTCACGCTGACGGTAATGTTACTGTCTACAAAGCTCGACTTGTTGCGAAAGGTTTTCGACAAGTTCAAGGGAGCAAGCTCCAGCGATGCTTAAGTCCGTCCGAATCATGTTAGCAATTGTTGCACTTTATGATTATGAAATTTGGCAAATGGATGTAAAGACTGCATTCCTGAATGGATTTCTAGAAGAAGAGTTGTATATGATGCAACCTGAAGGTTTTATCGATCCAAAGGATGCTAACAAAGTGTACAAGCTCCAGCGATCCATTTATGGACTGGTGCAAGCATCTCGGAGTTGGAATAAACGTTTTGATAGTGTCGTGGAGTTGACACGGCAGATGTCCTAGAGCAAGGACTTAGTCGTAGGGCCATCGCACTAGGAAGCTTAAAGGGGTTGATCCGAACAAAGGACACACGAGAGAGTTTTAATACTAGTTCGGCCCCTTACGATGAAGGTAAAAGCCTACGTCTAGTTGGGATTAGTATTGCTGAAGTTTCGCTCTCCAAGAGGCTTAACTCGCCGGCTTGGTTATTGACTTGGTTGTCTCTCTCCCTAAACCACCACCGGGTCATCCCCTTATATACACGGGTTGACGCCTGGTGGCCTATAGAGTCCCGGCCGGCTCATAATCGTGTCCGGCTCGATGACTTCCTTTGCATGCCTTTCTTTACAAGTCTTTCCGGCGGTTTACAGTATCAGGCCTTAAGCCAGCCCAGACCTTTGGGCCTTCTATACATTTAGTAAACTATCATCTTGAATGTTTATCGGGCTTCTTATGTAACCCGCCATTAGGGCTGACCCGGCCCCTCCTGGGCGGGTCATACTTGTAGTAACATCCCCAACATTAGGCCCCAAGTTGACTTTGAACTTTGTTCTTTGTCAATCTTCAATACTTAGGTGGAATCCATCCTTTATCTGAAAGCTTCTGTAACCCGCCGTGACATCATCTTCTGAAAACACAAAAAACTTTCATGATGTCATCTTCCAACGGATCTTTCATTTTTTAATGCCTTCCGAGAATGGAGGCGTCCGTTTAGTTGGATAATCATTATTCGGGTCTCCTTGATTCTCGTGCCTGCCTGTTCGTGCACTCCCTTATAAATAGGTACAACTTAGGTCTTTTTCATTCTCCTCCTTTGGTCGTCTTCCTCCTCTCACCGTTTGCTGCCGCTCGAGCTCTGCCGCCGCCGCCACCGCAGATCTCCTCGTCTTCTTCACCTCAGGCCGCTGCATCGAACTAATTTGACCAGAGAAACGCGACGAACCTCCGCAGTAGCCCTGCATCTGTGAGTCCCTTTCCTTCTCTACCTTAGATCTGCATTATGGCTTCTCGAGTTCGTCGGTGTTCGTCGGTGTTCGTCACACTCTTGGTAGACTTCTCCTCCGGTGCTCTTTCCTGATCGTCTGATAGTGTAGAACTGCCGCGGTAGCTATTTGGCATTCATTTTTGATAGCGGTAGATCTCTTTCTCCTGTATAGATGCTTTGTTAGCTGATAAACTCATCTGTACTGGAGTTCTAGGTCTAGAATATTTTATTTTTGGGACAACCATTTGATCCAAAATAATGATGATAGCTTGGTGAAACTTGTTTATGCCAACACTTAGCTGAATCTGCTTTCTGAGAAAGTCTGTAGTCATGGCGGCTTACCACTCCTGCTTTCTTTTCCTTATATGTCATTAGCCTTAGTTTAAGCCACCGTTACTTGTTTTATAACTTCAACCTTTTGCCGTAAATTGAACCGGCATGTTTTTTTCCTTTTCCAGTCCCTTGCACATCATGTCGTCAAAGACACCCACCATCTGCAATTGGGTCCCCTCAACCATAACTGAGGAGCGTCTGAAAGAGTTCTTCCTCATTGGATTTCCGCCCTCAAGAAACATCATGTCCTATCGTGCTCCTGACCCGGAAGAAGAACGACCCAATCCAAAAGACCGCGAAGTGATCGTCTTTACTGATCACATGAAACGGGGCTTCTCACCGCCCAGCTCAAAAATTTTCAGAGAAGTTCTTTACTTTTTCAAACTCCATCCTCAGGATATTGGGACCAATTCCATATCCAACATCTGTAACTTCCAAGTGCTCTGCGAGGTATATCTTTAGCAAGAGCCGACTGTGGAACTATTTAGAGAGTACTTCTATCTGAACTGACAGAACGAGTGCACCAATGGGCTTAGCTTAGAACTTGGAGGCATCTCAATTCAGCGCCGGCAGGGTGCGGTTTTCCCTCTCATAGTTTTACCAAGTCACCCAAAGGACTGGAACCAAACTTGGTTTTACTGTCAGGACATCTCACCCGCCAATGAAAAGGCGCTGCCGGGTTACCTCCTCGATCGTCTTGACACCAAGTTCGCCCTGCCAGATAAACTTACCATTCCTGAATGCAAGAAGCTGCTTCCATCTATCAGAAGAATCAACGGTTTGTTGGTGAATGGTTTAACCGGAGTCGATCTAACCCGCTGCTGGATCTCCTGGCGGATTATTCCATTAAGCCGTCGTTCAAAGTTGATGTATGAATATGGTGGAGACCTGGACGACTCTCTCCGTCATACCCCGGTTCAACTAACCGAGGAGGACGTTGTCGCAATGTCCAGTGTTCTGGTAAATGCGAAGTATGAAGATTGCAGTGTTGTTGGGTTAAATCCCTTCTGTAAATTTAACCCGGTACCAGAAGTAAGGACATTCTGATCTTTTTTCCTTTGTATTTTGTCTAGCCGTATTGTTTATCACTGATCCTTCCTCTTGTCTTTGTAGGCCAACTCGGACTTTTGGAAAGTAAAATACGATCACGAAGCTGCCAAGAAGGTGAAACTTGCCGCCATGAACACCAAGAAATCGACCCGGAGAACGAAGAAGAAGAAGAAGAAAGCCATTGTTGAAGATTTAATGAAACTTGATGACACGTCTGACTCGGAGGTAGCCCTTGATTCCCTTGGCCAACTTTTTAACAATCTTATTGACACTGATCCTTACCAGGATGACACTGGGGCCAGTCAGGCCGGGGAAGTAGAGGTAACTATCATTTCCTCCGACTCAGAGCCCTTACCAAGACACAAAGTTCGACGAGTGATCCGTAAAGTAAGGTTTTCTAACCCCTTAGCTCACTTGGATCCCCACTTTCATTTGAAAAAGCAGCAACATGAAAGCCGCCGTGAAGTTGAGATTGAAGATGAACCGGCTGTCGTCCTTCAACAGACCCCTCGTAAACGCCCGAACGAGGTTTACTTATTAATGTCCTTAACTTGTTTTAATGAATCCTGCTCCTTGTATTTCTTTTAACTCTTTCTTTTACCTTTTAAGGAGGTGTCTCGTTCCTCAGGCGACTCATCACAAACACAATTTCCGGCTTTCAAGACTGCTCCTGGGTAATCAGAAATCCTCTTTTCTTCCGGGTTGATCAATTGTATCTTGATGCTGACTCCCCTGCAATATATTTTTTTTCTTAGCGGCCAGGCTAAATCCAAGAAGGCGAAGGCAGCAAAACCGGCAGAAGACCCGCCAGTACTAGCATCTGACCCGGCTAAGCCGCCTTCTCCATTAACTGATGCCCCAGAAGACCCGCCTATTATCAATGAAGCAAATCCTCTGGAGCCGTCCCTTGACAAAGCCACTATGAAGCCTTCTACAGCTGGACCGTCAAGCTCAACCGACCCGCCGTCTCCATGTGTTCAAGATGTTCAAATTACTGGGAGCTGCTTTGTTGAGCCGGGGAACCCAACGGTGTTGGCTCAGTGCACAGCAAAGCAAGAAGCATTGGAGAGGCGGAGGGTTCACTTTGATGTTGCCAATTATGATCGTCTCAATGCCAGTGATATCTTATCCGGCTATCTCAGTCATGTACACTCCAGTCGTGAGTCTGAGATCGAGATGGTCAAGCAGCTTTAGTTGAAGTATGAGGTACGTTGTTTCCGGTTTACTAATATTCCTTTAGCCCCCAAGTCTTCAGATTATGAGAGAAACAGAATAACATGTAGACTTAAAGTATAGTCCGAGACTTTTACCTCTAAATCTTTGCCTGATATTGATAGAAACAAAAAACTTCACCTATAGTCCCCAAGGACCGGTTTATTTTGATCATCAATGAATCGGTACTTTAGAATTTAAGACCGTCTTCCAAGTACTTAACACTCTGGTGTAACCTTGATAAACTTGCTAAACTGCGTACATTAGCCCCCAAGTGCCAAGTGATGTTACTTTGTAAGGGACTTGGAACTTTAAATATGTTTGTAGAGTCGTAAAAATTTGATTTGGCATACATTAGCCACCGAGTGTCAAGTGGCTTACTCGTAAAGTACTTTGAGACTTGAATCTTGAATTTGAATATTTGAATTTGAAACCAAGTCCTGACTTGTCTGAACGTTTCACAGAATACCTTGTCTGAACTGAACTCTCAATTGTCAGATGCAAAGACCCGGCTAGCAAGTCAAGAGTCTGAAATCAAATCTTCCACTTCCAAACTGCAAATGAGCCTTTCTGCAACGGAAAATTTGAAGACCAGCTTTGCTACCAAGGAGAAGGCTTGGGAAAATGAGAAAACACTCCTGACCCGACGAGCTGAGACAGCCGAAATAGCTTTGAAAGAAATTTCAACAGAGCTGAACAGTTCGAAGGGCCGGGTGTCTCAGATGGTCACTGCTATCTTTGGTAAGCTGCCTGATTTGACCTCTCGTATAATTTTTTCCAAACCGGAATATGATCCGCCAACTTACTCTGTTAAAAAAATATGCAGGTCTGCGAAGTAAAAATCTGAGCCAAGACCCGTTGATTAAACTGAAAGCAGTATACACCTTGGTTGAACAATTGTATATTGGTGCACAATGGGCTCTGGCCGCTATCTCTCCTGCAAATCAAGGACCCAACCGGCTTAGCGATGTCTTGAAGAAGTTGTCCATACTTCCGGCTAGATTCCAAGAAGTAAAACGCTCCTGCGCGCGAGCCGGAGTTTTGACTGCTCTAAGCCGCTCCAAGGCTTGGGTGCCAGACCTAGACCCGGCGGACATAGCAAGAGGTTACCCTACTGCGAAGGAGGACGGATCTCCGTTTGATCAGGATGATTTCATAGCGTGTGTACACGAAGTCCGGCCTCAGGTGACTAGCCTTGGAGATGACACCAATGTTGACAAGTACCAGCCGGGTTTTGATAGTGAAAATAAGAAGATGGCCACTCCTTCATACAAAGTAGCAGATCTGATCCCACCTGTGAGAGAAGATACCTTTGCCCTGGAAATTGACCTGGTCGGCCTAATTGACGACGAAGCCGAATTTTTCGCCATGAACGGCTTTGATTGGTCAAAATCCAACTTCTGGCAAATAGAAGGTGGTGAACCGGCGAGGGAGGGACGATGATCATCTTCATAGGCTTATAAAGCCTTGTAATAACTTAGTTGCTAAAACACCGCATGTTTTCTTATGCCCTCGTGCATAAAATACTTCTATGTGAATCTGCTTCCAGATGTCAATGTGTGCATCTTTTAATGTTTTTCTCTGCGATATTTGAACTCTGTTCCTTGTCCTTGTTGATCCTTAGATCGCCGGGTTTAATAATCCGGGTGGTGAACTTTGGATCCTTGAGCCACCGGCTTGAATAACCCGGGCGGCTGAGTTGTTCAATAATTGAGCCGGTGAAGAAAACCAGGCTATCTTATTTGTAATGTTGAAACAATCAAAGCTAAAAGGCAAGGAACAGATAATAAACATAATTTTAACTCTGTATTCAAAAAGTTGGGGGGTTTCTGATTTGAATACGATCAGTAAACCGGACCAAAGGGGCTACGCTAAGGTTCGAATACGACCATATAGCCCCCAGTGGCTTTGGCGTTGCGCCGATCAAGAGGGTACCGACAGCTATGTTCTCTTTGGTTCGAATACGACCTATGTTTGAACAGGAAGCCCCCAAATGACCTTGAGAGGTTTTTAACGACCCTGATTCGAATATGATCCAAGTTGGACTCAAAAGGGGTTAAGCTATGATTCGGATACGATCAAGAAGCCCCCAAGTGAGTTTAGCCTTGAGCCGATCAAGAGGGTTACGACAGCCATGTTCTCTTTGGTTCGAATACGACCTATGTTTGAATAGGAAGACCCCAAGTGACCTTGAGATTTGCAGCTAGATTCGGATATGATCATAAGTCGGACCAAAAAGGTTAAACTTGATTCAAATATGATCAGCTCCTTAATAGTCATTTGTAAGTAAGAAATAATAAAGATGTATGGTCTGTGAAAAAGGAAAGAGACCGATGGTCTTACTTTATTGCTTATCATAGTATATACAACGTGAACGTATGTACATGTTGAGAACCGGTGGCTCAGGTGTAATATGGCCGAAGTTGAGCAATGTTCCATGGCTGGCGGGTCTCCTCTTCCGACTTACGTGAGTTTGCATGCTCTCGGACGTCAGTGAGGTAATATGACCCATTGGTTAAATTTTTACTGACCACAAAGGGTCCCTCCCAAGGTGGGGATAACTTGTGTGCATCTGAAAGATCCTGGATGAGCCGGAGCACCAAGTCGCCTTCCTGAAAAGTCCTGGACTTAACCCGGTGGCTGTGATAACGACGCAGGTCTTGTTGGTAAATTGTTGACTGTGCCGCTGCTAAGTCCCTTTCTTCATCCAGCAAGTCAAGCGCATCCTGTCTGGATTTTTCATTGTTAGCTTCAACATAAGCTGCCACACGGGGCGAGTCATGACGGATGTCACTAGGCAACACTGCTTCTGCTCCGTAAACCATGAAGAAGGGTGTGTAACCCATAGACCTGTTGGGCATAGTATTGATGCTCCATAACACTGAGGGTAATTCCTCTACCCAACAACCCGGCGTTCGCTACAAAGGAACCATAAGCCAGGGTTTTAGCCCTTTCAGAATTTCCTAATTGGCTCTCTCAGCTTGACCATTGGATTGAGGATGAGCTATAGAAGAAACATCAAGCCGGATGTGCTCTCGCTGACAAAACTCTTCCATAGCCCCTTAGGACAGATTAGTGCCATTATCTGTGATAATACTGTGTGGAAAACCGAAACGGAAGATTACTTTTTTCATGAACTGAACTGCCGTGGCTGCATCACACTTACTCACAGGCTCCGCCTCAACCCATTTGGTGAACTTATCAACTGCCACCAAGAGATGTGTCTTCTTATCCTTAGACCTTTTGAAAGGTCCCACCATGTCAAGCCCCCAGACCGCAAACGGCCAAGTGATTGGAATCATCTGGAGCTCTTGAGCCGGCACATGCGCTCGTCATGCAAATTTTTGACATCCATCACATCTACTGACCAGATCTTCTGCATCAGCGTGAGCCGTCAACCAGTAAAAACCGTGACGAAACGCTTTGGCCACTAAAGATTTTGACCTGGCGTGATGACCACAATCGCCTTCATGGATCTCACGAATGATTTCTTGACCTTCTTCGGGGGAAACACACTGTTGAAACGCTCCGGAAACACTGCGATGAAACAACTCTCCATCTGAAATCGTCATGGACTTGTATCATCGGGTTATCTGCCGAGCCAGGGTCTCATCTACTGGCAACTCTCCTCGGGTCATGTAAGCCAAGAACGGCACCGTCCAATCTGGGATGACATGAAGAGCCACTACCAACTGCGCCTCCGGGTCAGGAACAGCTAAATCTTCTTCTGTGGGTAACTTAACAGAGGGGTTATGCAAAACATCCCAAAAGGTGTTGGGTGGCACCGGCTTACGCTGAGACCCCAGCTGGCTTAAAGCATCAGCTGCTTCATTCTTTTGACGGTCAATGTGTTCCACTTGATAACCTTCAAAATATCCTGCAACGGCATCGACCTCTCGGCGATAAGCCGCCATGAGAGGGTCTTTGGAATCCCACTTGCCAGCTACCTGTTGAGCCACTAAATCTGAGTCACCAAGACATCTGACCCGGCTCAAGCTCATCTCCTTTGCCACTCGAAGACCATGGAGCAAGGCTTCATACTCTGCTACGTTGTTAGTGCATGGAAACATCAACCGCAACACATAACAAAATTTATCACCTCATGGCGAAGTTAACACGACTCCAGCCCCCGAGCCTTCCAATTGCCTGGATCCATCAAAATGAATAGTCCAATATGTGTTGTGCGGCTTCTCTTCCAGCATCTGCATCTCTGTCCAGTCATTGATGAAGTCAACCAGGGCTTGAGACTTAATTGCAGTACGTGGAACATACTTCAACCCATGAGACCCGAGCTCAATTACCCACTTGGCGACTCACCCCGTGGCTTCTCTGTTTTGAATAATGCCTCCCAAAGGAGCAGAGCTAACCATAGTGATTGGATGTCCCTGAAAGTAATGCTTAAGCTTCCGGCTTGCCATGAATACCCCATAAACAAGCTTCTGCCAATGTGGATATCGTTGCTTAGACTCAATTAGCACTTCACTGACATAATAAACCGGCCGCTGAACTGGATGCTCTTTGACAGCCTCCTTGGGCTCTATCACCATAGCCACACTAATAGCCCATGAGTTGGCAGCCACGTATAACAATAGCGGCTCTTTCTCAATTGGAGCAGCTAGGACCGGTGGCTCAGCCAGTTGTGCCTTTAGATCCTCAAAAGCAGCGTTCGCAGCATCGCTCCAAACAAAACATATGTTTTCTTCATCAACTGATACAGAGGCATAACCTTTTCCCCTAACCGTCTTATGAACCGGCTCAAAGCAGCCACACGACCCACCAGTCGCTGAACATCATTGACGCAGGTTGATTTGGCTAGAGATGTAATTGCCTTGATTTTCTCCGGGTTAGCTTCAATACCTCGGTTAGACACCAAAAAACCCAAGAGCTTGCCGGCTGGCACTCCAAAAACACACTTGGCCAGGTTAAGCATCATCTTGTAAACCCGAAGATTATCAAAAGTCTCTTTCAGGTCTGTGACCAAGGTTTCTTCTTCCCTGGATTTCACCACTATATCATCCACATAAGCATGAACATTGCGCCCAGTTTGATCGTGAAGACAATTCTACACACACTGCTGGTAAGTCGCCTGGGCACTCTTAAGCCCAAAAGGCATAGACACAAAGCAAAAAGCTCCAAAAGGAGTTATAAAAGCTATTTTTCTTGATCCTTGACTGCCATCTTAATCTGATGATAACCGGAATAAGCATATAAGAAACTCAACCGTGCGCAACCCGCCATAGCATCAATGATCCGATCAATACGGGGGAGAGAAAAAGGATCAGCCAGACAAGCCTTGTTCAAATCTGTGTAATCCACACACATACACCAGGTGCCATTCTTCTTGAGTACCAGCACCGGGTTAGCTAACCATTCGGGGTGAAAGACCCCCACAATGAACCCGGCTGCCAAGAGCCGAGCCACCTCTTCTCCGATGGCCTTGCGCCTTTCTTCATTGAACCGTCAGAGAAACTGTCTGACAGGTTTGAACTTTGGATCGATATTAAGACTGTGCTCAGCGAGTTCCCTCGGGACACCCAGCATGTTTGAAGGTTTCCATGCAAAGATGTCCCGGTTCTCACGGATGAACTCGATGAGCGCGCTTTCCTATTTCGGATCCAAGTTTGTGTTGATGATGAACTATTTGGATGAATCGCCAGGCACAAAGTCAACCATCTTAGTGTCATTAGCTGATTTGAATTTCAACTCCGGCTCATGCTCTGTTGTTGGTTTCTTTAATGACGTCATGTCCGCCAGGTCAACATGATCCTTGTAGAATTTCAACTCCTCTGTTGCACAAACAGATTCAACATAGGCAACATCACCTTCTTCACATCCAAGGCTATCTTCCGGCTCCCATGTACTCTAATGGTGCCCTTGTGACCCGGCATCTTGAGCTGCAAATATACATAACACGGCCGAGCCATGAACTTGGCATAAGCCGGCCGCCCAAACAGAGCATGATATGGGCTTTTGATCTTAACCACTTCAAAGGTTAATTTTTCTGCTCTGGAGTCATACTCATCCCCAAAGGCTACTTCCAGCTCAATATTACCAACTGGGTATGCCGATTTACCAGGTACCACACCATGAAAAACAATGTTGGATTGTTTAAGATTTTTATCCGTTAATCCCATCCGGCGGGACGTCTCATAGTACAGGATGTTGATGCTGCTACCTCCATCCATGAGCACCTTAGTAAACTTGTACCCACCAACTTGAGGTGCCACCACGAAAGCCAAGTGACCCGGATTATCAACCCGGGGCGGGTGATCCTCTCTGCTCCACACAATAGGCTTCTCTAACCAACGTAGATAACGTGGAATTATCGGTTCAACGGCATTGACGGCCCTCTTGTGGAGTTTCTGGTCCCTCTTACATAAACTGGTAGTAAAGACATGATATTGTCCGCTACTCAACTGCTTCGGGTTGCTCTGATAGCCGGATTGTTGCTGTTGTTGATTCCCTTGGCCGTGTTGCTGATTATATCCTCCCTGGTGACCAGGATAACCCTGACCGTGAAAACTTCCTCCGCTTGAACCGGTGCCCGGGCCCTGAAAGCCGCCTCCACCTGAGCCGCCACCTGGGTTGTGACCCCCATCAAATGCGTTTGAATTTTTAAATGCCTTCATGATCGTGCAATCTTTCCACAAGTGGGTGGCTGGTTTCTCCCAGGTGCCGTGTTTTGGACAAGGTTCATTCAACAACTGCTCAAGGGCGGGGCCTGACCCGCCCGATCGAGGGGGTTGCCTGCCCTTGCGCCGCTGATCGCATTAGTATTAGCAACAAACTCATCAACCTTGCGTTTATTACCTCCCTGATTCGCCGGGTTATGCTGGTGACCCTTGCCATTGCCATTCTTCTTTCCCTTTGTTGCCTTTTCTTCATCAGACACCGGGTCCTTGGTGGTATCAGAATCGGCATACTTGACAAGAGCTGCCATCAACGTCCCCATGTCATTACAGTCACGTTTAAGCCATCCCAACTTCTGCTTCAGATGTTCAAAGCGGCAATTTTTCTCCAACATCAAAACTACTGAGCCGGCATCCATCTTATCAGATGAATGTATTATCTCCTTGACCCGGCGCACCTAATGGGTTGTCGATTCTCCATCCTCTTGCTTGCAATTGGTCAGGTCCATAATCGACATTGGCTGCTTACACGTGTCCTTAAAATTCTGGATGAACCGTGCTTTCAACTCTGCCCATGAGCCGATAGAATTGGGTGGCAATCCCTTCAACAAGGTCTGAGCCGTTCCATCCAACATCATGGTAAAATACTTGGCCATTGCAGCATCGCTGACCTCCAACAGTTCCATAGCCATTTCATAACTCTCAATCCAAGCCCCCGGCTGTAGGTTAGCCGTGTAATTAGGCACCTTACGAGGCCCCTTGAAATCCTTGGGCAACCGCTCATTGCGTATGGCTGGGACCAGGCAAGGTACGCCTCTGGTTCTTGTGGACACTCCTGCCTCAACCGAGGTTGCTGGATAAGCCGGAAAGGTTTGGTGAGCCGCCTGCTCTGCTGCTATCTGAGCGGCCCGTTCCGCCTCTTGACGAATCCTCTCCTGATCCGCCAAGTTAAGGGCTCCAGCCCGTACCGGCTCATGCCTATATGGCTGGTTGTGGCATTGAGCATTAATTGACATCTCTGCAGACTCCATGTACCTACTGTAACTCGGGCTCCGGCTTGGGCGAGGAGTTGAATGAATCCTGTCTCGACTGTAGGAGTATGCATCCTACTGGGCCAAAGCTGTCTGAAGTAGTTCTCTTACCCTTCGGGTTTCAATTGCTTTTGGCGAGTCGCCTTCCATTGGGAGAGCTGCCAAACGAGCCGACGCTGTGATGAGATTTTCCATAGGGTTAGAGAAGTGACCTGGAGGTGTTGATACATAACAAGGAGGAGTTGTATTCATGCGAGGCGGCTCCATGGTGCGTGGCTGAACTGGTGCATCGGGTGTCGTGACCCGGTTTGCCTCTGGCGGGTTGCTCCCCCCAGCTCCGGGTGTATGGAACAGGTTCCTCGGATCCAGCGTTAGAGGCAGACGCGACTGAGTTTTCTGATGCCTCCTCCTCATGACCTCATTTGATGCATTAAGATCCACCGAGAGCCGGAAATTTTCTGCTTGAAGCTGCTGAGCACGAGCATCCAGAGCTGCTCGTTCTGCTGCCATCCGGGTTTCCTCTATGGCTAGATTTTCTTTAGCTTGCACCATCCCCTCCCGCACGCATGCCACTTCTGCGTCGTGCTGGGCTTTATCCGCCGGTTCTACCACAGCGGTTAACAGAGTCGTCAGCTTATCCATGAGGTCCATTAGAAACTGAGCCGGGGGGCGCGCGGGGTCTCCTAACCCGGCTGCTGCCGACCCGATAGCTGCTGCTGCCACTGCGGTGGAGTTCTGCCCGGGCTACGTCCCCGCCATGAAGACTCCAACCCAATTCAGCGGCTCAAGGGGGTCCGGAATACTGCTGCCATCGGAACAGCCCCCGAGCATGTCGTCTTGCAGTTGGTACAACGAGTCCGTCTCACCTGTTGATGATGCAGTATCAGAGCAGATGGTCGTCTCCCCGCCTTCCATCGATCCTTCGTAGTATTCACCCCCATGGATGCAGCCTATGAAGGCATGTTTCATGACAGATTGAACACGGGCGGTCACGGCGTGCTGAGCCGTTTCGATGAGGTTGATGTGGACGTCCGGCTCAGGGCCTGACTCGCCGATCCGGCCGATGAAGATGTGAATTCCGCCGAAGGGGACCCGGTACCCGTACTCGATCGAGCTGGCCTCGGGGCCCCAGCCTTCATTGTCGACGTACAGTTTGTCGCGATGACTCTTGGTCATCCGGCCCACAGCGTATCCCTTGAGCCCTTCAAAGTTGCCCTTCAAGAACTCAAATCCACCGTGCGCTGGCCCCACGGTTGGCGCCAACTGTCGTGGAGTTGACACGGTAGATGTCCTAGATCAAGGACTTAGTCGTAGGGCCATCGCACTAGGAAGCTTAAAGGGGTTGGTCGGGACAAAGGACACACGAGAGAGTTTTTCTACTAGTTCGGCCCCTTACGATGAAGGTAAAAGCCTACGTCTAGTTGGGATTGGTATTGCTGAAGTTTCGATCTCCAAGAGGCTTAACTTGCCGGCTTGGTTATCAACTTGGTTGTCTCTCTCCCTAAACCGCCACCGGGTCGTCCCCTTATATACACGGGTTGACGCCTGGTGGCCTACAGAGTCCCGGCCGGCTCATAATCGTGTCCGGCTCGATGACTTCCTTTGCATGCCTTTCTTTACAAGTCTTTCCGGCGGTTTACAGTACCAGGCCATAAGCCGGCCCCAGGCCTTTGGGCCTTCTATACATTTAGTAAACTATCATCTTGAATGTTTATCGGGCTTCTTATGTAACCCACCATTAGGGCTGACCCGGCCCCTCCTAGGCTGGTCATACTAGTAGCAATATCCCCAACAGATAGTGTGATCAAAGCATATGGTTTTATACAGACTTTTGGAGAAGCTTGTATTTACAAGAAAGTGAGTGGGAGCTCTGTAGCATTTCTAAT
Source organism: Triticum dicoccoides (assembly GCF_002162155.2). Lineage (NCBI taxonomy): Eukaryota > Viridiplantae > Streptophyta > Magnoliopsida > Poales > Poaceae > Triticum > Triticum dicoccoides. Next base: position 229,341,598 of record NC_041382.1, on the reverse strand, counting down.
ATTATATCTGGATGACATATTATTGATTGGAAATGGTATAGAATTTCTGAATAGCATAAAAGGATACTTGAACAAGAGTTGAAAGACCTCGGTGAAGTTGCTTATATATTAGGCATCAAGATCTATAGAGATAGATCAAGACGCTTAATTGGACTTTCACAAAGCACACACATTGATAAAGTTTTGAAGAAGTTCAAAATGGATCAAGCAAAGAAAGGGTTCTTGCCTGTGTTACAAGGTGTGAAGTTGACTCAGACTCAATGCCCGACCACTGCAAAGAAAGGGTTCTTGCCTGTGTTACAAGGTGTTCCCTATGATTCAGCCATAGGCTCTATCATGTATGCAATGCTGTGTACCAGACCTGATGTGTGCCTTGCTATCAGTTTAGCAGGGAGGTACCAAAGTAATCAAGGAGTGGATCACTGGACAGCGGTCAAGAACATCCTGGAATACCTGAAAAGGACTAAGGATATGTTTCTCATATATGAGGTGACAAAGAGCTCGTCGTAAATGGTTACGTCGATGCAAGCTTTGACACTGATCCGGATGACTATAAGTCACAAACCGGATACGTGTTTTTATTAAATAGTGGATCTGTCAGTTGGTGCAATTCCAAGCGAAGCATCGTGGCGGGATCTATGTGTGAAGTGGAATAGATAGCTGCTTCGGAAGCAGCAAATGAAGGAGTCTAGATGAAGGAGTTCATATCTGATCTAGGTGTCATACCTAGTGCATCGGGTCCAATGAAAATCTTTTGTGACAATACTGGTGCAATTGCCTTGGCAAAGGAATCCAGATTTCACAAGAGAACCAAGCACATCAAGAGACACTTCAATTCCATCCGCGATCAAGTCAAGGAGAGAGACATAGAGATTTGCAAAGATACATATGGATCTGAATGAGACACATCTCCGGTCAATAACCAATACCGGCGAAGTTTGCACCAACTCTCAATGTGAGAAAGGGCAATGCACTGTACCAAAGAGGCGAGCAATGATGGAAGGGTAAGAGTGCGTATAATCCATGGACACAACATTAGTCATAAAGAACTCACATACTTATTGCAAAAATCTACAAGTCGTCAAAAATCAAGCACAATGTGCATGCTCCTAGGGGGATAGATTGGTAGGAAAAGACCATCGCTCGTCCCCGACCGCCACTCATAAGGAAGACAATCAAATAGCACCTCATGTTTCAATTTTGTTACACAACATTTACCATACGTGCATGCTACGGGACTTGCAAACTTCAACACAAGTATTTCTCAAATTCACAACTACTCAACTAGCACAACTTTAATATCACTATCTCCATATCTCAAAACAATCATCAAGTATCAAACTTCTCATAGTATTCAATGCACTTTATATGTAAGTTTTTATTATATTGTAACGCCCCGTATGTAACTCGCCATATTTGTATTCCAACTCTAGCCATTTTCGGCACTAAGTTATGATATTTTCCTCGTGGTTGGGTTTTGTCTTCATTTTGCATTTTGTCCATGTCATGCATCTCATATCATGTCATCATGTGCATCGCATTTGCATACGTGTTCATCTCATGCATCTGAGCATTTTCCCCGTTCTCCGTTTTGCATTCTGGCACTCCTATGTCCTCCGGCGTCCCCTTTTGCCTCTTTTCATGTGCGGGTCTTAAACGTTCTCGGATTGGACCGAGACTTGCCAAGCGGCCTTGGTATACTATCGGTAGACCGCCTGTCAAGTTTCATGCCATTTGGACTTTGTTTGATACTCCAACAGTTAACCGAGGAACCATAAAGGCCTCATGTGTGTTGCAGCCCAACACCCCTCCAAAGTGGCCCAAAACCCAGCTAAACCCCCTCCTTCCTCTTGGTCGTTCGATCACGATCGCGTGGCCGAAAACCGCACCTCATTTGGACTCTCCTAACTCCTAGAATCTATAAATAGGTGCCCCCTCCGAAATTCCCGCAGTCCAAAACCCTAGCCTCTTCCTCCTCCCGCCGCCGGACACGTCCGGTCCGGCCGGACAAAACACGCCGCCACCCTGACTCACTCACAGGATGACACCTGTCCGCGCCGCCTCCCACCACCGCGCGGCCCAGATCCGGCCTCCGCGCCGCCGCCGCTCACCCGCCTTGGCCCGCAGCCTCACTGCCACCACCGCGCCTCCCGCCGGCCACCCAGATCTCGCCGGAGGCCGCGACCCCGCCGCCTCATCGACGGAACTCGCCTGCTCCGCCAACTGCTGCCCCATGCTGCCTTCGGCTGACCCTGCGCGCCCTCTCGCCGGACCGCCGTAGCAACACCCGATCTGGCCGGAGTTGTCAGATCCGGCAAGGACCTCACCTCTCCTCTCCGTCCAGTCCGGCCAGCGCCGCCGTCGTCAGCTCGTTGGAGCTCCCTCCTATGGCCGGATCCGCCCTCTGTCGTCGTTTGCTCCGCCGTCCCCGCACTTCCCCAACTTCGGCGTCGTCTCCCTCTCCTCCGGTGACCTTCCGGCAAACCTCGTACGGCGTGCCCCGAAACCCTAGATTCGTTTCGGGAGGTATATTTCCCACTAAGTCCTTTTTCTGTCATGTTTTCACGCCATGTTCATCGCATCATAAGTCCTCATCCGTTGCTCCGTTTTGCGTGCATGAGATATCTAATTGTTCTTCTGGATGTGCTCTTCATTTCATTCCATTGCACCATGTTTGTTTGAGTCCATCTTGATGCCATAAATGTTGTTGCAAGAGTGCTATAAAATGTTAGTTTTTGTTTCTTAACAGATTATGGACATTTGTCATTTTTGCCATGTTTAATGTGTGCCTCCTATGAACTTGATCCCTACATGTGTTTTGGGCTATGCCATGCCATCTTTACAAGGGTGTATGCCATGTATTTTTGTGATCTTTGTGGTGTCTAGCACAAGCATGCAAAGTAGCTCTCGTGATGTTGCTGATTTCAGGGACTTAGAATTCTTCTAAGTCATTTCCCTGATGTTATTTTTATGTCATGTATTCATGTTGCTATAGAGTGATCATGCCTCTTTTGAGCATGTTCAGTAAGGATGATTTTGAGATATTGTTATGTTCTATCCATCCATGTCTTTGTTTGCAATTATGGAGTACCCTAGCATGACTCTATCTTGCTCTAATTTTGCTATAAAATGTTCCTGGCAGATTGGTTACGTGTTAATCAATTTTGCCGAGGTTGTTGTAGTTGATCCGTGCATTCTATGAGATTGTTCTTGCCATGTTTAGCTTCTTGAACATGTCTTCTTGCTGGGTGTATGCTTAGTTTGTCATGCAATGCCTTGTGGTGAGTGCATCGAGCTCGCAAACATGCCTACGTTACTCTATTTTTGACATGCCCAGTTTTCTGCTAAGTCTGAATCTGTTAACGAAACTTTCTATGTTTACATGGGTGCCATCATATTTTCTGATCCCTTTTGGCTTATGGTCAGTAAGGGACTTTTGTTATATGCTTTGAGTAGTTTCATGCCATGCCATGATTTGCCATGATATGTTCCTGTAGCATGTTGTTATCTTGCTCTAAACATTGCTTCCTGATGTTAATTCCTGACATGTTATTTTCACTAAGTCTGTGAACCTGATATCTTTTGCACTTTTGCCATGCTTGTTTGAACCTGCTATTGTGTGTTTTAGCCGTAGCTCAGTGTTCATCTTTTGTCAATCATCTGGAGTGGATTACTTCCATGTGCTTTGTTGCTATGTTAGAGTGCAGTAGCTTAGCTTCTTGTTGCATTCTAGATGGCATTGTGCTGTTAATCGTAGATTTGTGCCATTATTGTTTTGCTTGCCATTTGCAAACCATGCATCCGATTCCGGTGATCTTTATATCGGTTTCGACCGAAATCAACTCACCTTTCTAGCGTCACTCTTGGTTTGCCAAGTTGAGGCCTGGTTCAATCTTTCCTTTCCAAAGCACGCATATGCATTGCATATTACTTCCCGCATATCATGCCATGTTTTGCATCATGTTTCTTGCGCATTGCACCGTGGTTGATTGTGGTTCCCTTTGCTTGTGTTCTTGCTTTGGGTAGAGCCGGGAGACGAGTACGTGATCGAGGAACCCGTTGAGTACGCTTACGAGGATCAAGCTTACGTCAACTCAGAGAACTTTGCAGGCAAGATGACCATACCCTCGAAATCACTTCTATCTTTGCTTGCTAGTTGCTCTCTCTATTGCTATGCCTATGCCGCAATACCTACCACATGCTTTATCATGCCTCCCATATTGCCATGTCAAACCTCTAACCCACCTTGTCCTAGCAAACCGTTGTTTGGCTATGTTACCACTTTGCTCAGCCCCTCTTATAGCGTTGCTAGTTGCAGGTGAAGATTGGAGTTTGTTCCTTGTTGGAACATGTTTATTGTTGGGATATCATTATTATAACTTGTTTAATTTAATGCATATATATACTTGGTAAAGGATGGAAGGCTCGGCCTTATGCCTGGTGTTTTGTTCCACTCTTGCCGCCCTAGTTTCCGTCATACCGGTGTTATGTTCCTTGATTTTGCGTTCCTTACGTGGTTGGGTTATAACGGGAACCCCTTGACAGTTCGCCTTGAATAAAACTCCTCCAGCAAGGCCCAACCTTGGTTTTACCATTTGCCACCTAGCCTTTTTCCCTTGGGTTCCGCGGACTCAAGGGTCATCTTTATTTTAACCC
>NC_041382.1:229322742-229336516 GCF_002162155.2 Triticum dicoccoides | reverse complement strand
CCACCTCGGGGCAACTTGAGGGTTGGTTTTACTCGTAGCTTTACCTATCCGGTGTGCCCTGAGAACAAGATACGTGCGACTCCTATCGGGATTTGTCGGCACATCAGGCGGCTTTGCTGGTCTTGTTTTACCATTGTCGAGATGTCTTGTAACCGGGATTCCGAGTCTGATCGGGTCATCCTGGGAGAAGGAATATCCTTCGTTGACCGTGAGAGCTTGTGATGGGCTAAGTTGGGACACCCCTGCAGGGATTTGAACTTTCGAAAGTTGTGCCCGCGGTTATGGGCAGATGGGAATTTGTTAATGTCCGGTTGTAGAGAACCTGAAACTTAACTTAATTAAAATGGCTCAACAGTGTGTGTAGCCGTGATGGTCTCTTTTTGGTGGAGTCCGGGAAGAGAACACGGTCTCGAGTTATGCTTGAACGTAAGTATTTCTAGGATCACTTCTTGATCATAGATTCTCGAACGTGCTTTGCCTTCTCTTCTCGCTCTCTTTTGCATATGTTAGCCACCATATATGCTAGTGCTTGCTGCAGCTTCACCTCACATACCTTTTACCTACCCATAAGCTTAAATAGTCTTGATCGCGAGGTTGTGAGATTGTTGGGTCCCCGTGACTCACAGATTACTTCCAAAACCAGATGCAGGTGCCGATGATACTATTCCAGGTGATGCGACTGAACTCAAGTGGGAGTTCAACGAGGACTCGGGACGTTACTACATTTCCTTTCCAGACGATCAGTAGTGGAGCCCTGTTGGGGCGATCGAGGATCTTATGCATTTGGGGTTGTCTTTATTTTGGTTCCGTAGTCGGACCTTGATTGTATCCGGATGATTGTAATGCTATATTTATGTATTGTGTGAAGTGGCGATTGTAAGCCAACTATGTATCTCTTTCTTATTCAGTACATGGGATGTGTAAAGATTACCCCTCTTGCGACATGCCTACAATGCGGTTATGCCTCTAAGTCATGCTCCGACACGTGGGAGATATAGTCGCATCGTGGGTGTTATAAGTTGGTAATCAGAGCCTTCCCCGACTTAGGAGCCCCCTGCTTGATCGAATCATTGGCGTTGTTGAGTCTAGAAAAATGTTTTGAGTCTTATAGGATTATATATATCGGAGAGTAGGATTTTTTTTACTCCTCAGTCCCTTCGTCGCTCTGGTGAGGCATCCTGACGTAGAGTTTCTGACTCTTCTCTTCTCAAATTTCACTAAAAAATTTTAGGATAACACGGGTATCTTGGAATCGTTCCTATAGTTTTGTGACGAGAACATTGTTCTTGGTGCCTCCTGACATTTAGGGGTTGTGGCAGTGTCCCGGGGAGTTGAGCTCCGAGGTGTTGTCGTCACAATTTTATCGTTGCTGTTCTGGAATACTTGAGTTTCGCCGACATCAAAAACCTCTTTTATGCAGTTGTTGGTGAGATAACCTCGACGCCACCCAGTACTGAGGCGGGAGTTCGGGAGTATTGCCATAACTCGTATAACGGATGCTTTTCGAAGATTGAGGTAAATGATTTCTGAAGGTTTCTTGGTTATGTATTGAAGGATGGATATAGCTGGATGTAGGATTTGCTAGTTTTGGGTGAGATATTATGCTTCCCCTGTATCCCCAACACCTGATTGCGTAACCGGAAAATTTAAGGAGTTTCATAGGTGGGAATTCATGTAGCTCTAGTATTTCTTCCCGCAGATATTTGGTTTGTGATTGGGTAATCCTTACCGAGTATTTGTTCATATCCGTACCTTGTTGTTTTATTCATCTACCTCTATCTAAGTGGCTTCTCAATTTATGGAAGTGTGATCATTTAATTTGGAATTCATTCGTTCATTCTTGTTCGAATGTTAAGGCTATATGTTGCAATTTTGATCCATTTGATTTAGCTTGAATATATGTCTGTCAAGATGCTAACGGATGTCACCCTCTTCAGGATGGCTCCTCCAACGCGTCCGAATCCGGAACCTCCGCCACCACCTCCACCTCCGGAGGCATGGCAAGCTGTGATGGCCGCTACCAACGCCAACACGCAGCTGATTATGCAACTCTTGCAAGAGCGCGACCAAGGAAATCAAGGCCATGGCAACAATAAACCTCAGTTTTATACCCTCAACCAGTTCCTCGCAAACCAGCCGAAGACCTTCAGTAACTGTGTTGAGGCCACAGACGCTGATGATTGGCTCGTGGATATCTGCAAACATTTTGAGTGCAGCAACGTCATGCCTGAGGACTTTGTCAAGTTTGCTTCGTTCCAACTCAAAGACCAAGCTACAGAGTGGTATCAACAATACAAAGATTCCATAGGAGGTCGTGTGATTACCTGGGATGATTTCCGCCAAGACTTCAGAGCTCACCACATTCCTCAGAGTGTTTTTGAGAGAAATCATGAGGAGTTCCGCAATCTGAAGCAAGGCAGCTTGTCTGTTTACCAATACAACATCATGTTCCAGAAGCTCGCTCGCTTCGCCAAGCAAGACGTCCCTGGCGAGAAGAGCATGATTTATCAGTTTAGAGGTGGCCTCAGAGAAGATCTGCAACTAGCTCTTGTGCTTTTTGAGCCGAAAAAGTATGATGAATTCTACAACATGGCATTAAAGAAAGAGGTCGCTCAGCTCAAGTGCGATGCTTCCAAGAAGAGAGTCGGGGATGCAACTCCTTCTTCAACTCAAGTGGCAGCTAAGCAGCAAAAGTACTGGTTGCCTCCTCCTCCTCCTCCGTTCCGTCAGCCTTATCAGTAAAGGAGCAAAGGAGGCAATGGATCTTCCCACTCACCCAACCCAGGCTTTCAGAACAAGGCTTCGTCTCATGCTCCAAGGTCAAGTGCTCCGTATCACCGTCCGCTCTCAGAGGTCACGTGCAACAAGTGTCAGCAGAAGGGTCACTATGCAAACAAATGCTTCAACTAGAGGTGTCTTCCTCCTCCTCCTATGAGATCTGCCAGCAATGCAGTGGTCAAGCATAATCCCAAGCATGCCAAGGTCAACATGATGAACGCAGCTCAGGCAGAGGACTCGTTAGAAGTGATCATGGGTAACCTTCCTGTTAATGATATTCCTGCAGAAGTTCTTTTTGATACTGGAGAATCGCATTGTTTCATGTCAAGACCATTTTTTGCCAAGAACTAATTCACTTCTTCTCATTTGGGCAAATCCATGGATATCGTTTCTACGGGTAAACGGTTGAGTGCCAGTTTGGTGGTTCAAGATGTTTCTATTAAGATGGGCGACTATAAGTTTCTGTCTTCTCCAATGGTCCTTGGTAACTCGGATATTGATCTAATTCTCGGCATGGACTGGCTTTCTAAGCACAAGGCTCAACTTGATTGTGCTACCAGGCAGATTCAATTGACACACTCGTCTGAGGATGTGATAGTCTTTGCCGCTCGTGATGATACCATTCGACTGTTTTCTCTCAACGAGAAGGGCGAGTTGGATGCCATCTCTTAGATCCCAGTCGTTTGTGAATATCAAGACATCTTTCCAAAAGAGCTTCCAGGAATGCCTCCTCACCGGCCAGTTGAACTTGTCATTGATCTCAAGCCTGGCACGGAACCTGTTTGCAAACGTCCTTACAAGCTTGGACCAGAAGAGTTGAAGGAGATGAAGATACAACTCGATATACAAGAGCGTATGGGTCTTATCCGACCAAGTTCTTCTCCATGGGGTTGTGGTGTTCTTTTTGTCAAGAAGAAGGATGGAACAGACCGACTTTGTGTCGACTACCATCCATTGAACAAAAAGACCACAAAGAACAAGTACCCACTTCCCAACATCAATGAGCTTTTCGAACAACTCAAGGGTGCTCAAGTATTCTCCAAGATTGACCTTCGTATGGGCTATCATCAGATTCGCATTCGTGAACAAGATATCCCCAAGACAGCATTCAGAACAAGCTATGGTTCATATGAATACACTGTCATGTCTTTCGGCCTTGTCAGCGCTCCTCCAACATTCTCTCGCATGATGAACTTCATCTTCATCCCCTACACAAATGACTTCGTCTTGGTCTATCTCGATGACATTTTGGTCTTTTCCAAGAACAAAGAGGATCATGCCAAGCACTTGAGATTGGTGCTGGACAAACTCAGAGAACATCAGTTCTATGCTAAGTTTTCAAAGTGCGAGTTTTGGCCCGATGAGGTTCTCTACCTTGGGCATATCATCTCCGCCAAGGGCATAGCTGTTAATCCTGAGAAGGTGTCTGCAATTGTGAATTGGGAACCGCCTTAGAATGTGAAGCAACTCCGCAGCTTCCTTGGGCTCGCAAGCTATTGTCGGAGGTTCGTTGAGAATTTCTCTAAGATCGTGAAGCCTCTTTCCAACCTCCTCCAGAAGCATGTGAAGTATGTCTGGACGCCTGAATGTGACATTGCCTTTAACACCCTCAAAGAGAAGTTAGTCACAGCTCTAGTTCTGACTCCTCCTGATGAATCCAAACCATTTGAGGTTTTCTGTGATGCTTCCATGCAAGGTCTCGGTGCTGTGTTAATGCAAGAGAAGAGAGTTGTGGCCTATACCTCTCGCCGGTTGAAGCCTAACGAAAAGAACTACCCCACTCATGACCTCGAGTTGGCGGCAGTTGTTCATGCTCTTTTAACATTGAGACATCTCTTGTTGGGAAGAAAAGTGGACATCTTCACTGGTCATAAGAGTCTCAAGTACATCTTCACTCAGCCCAACCTCAACCTCAGGCAGACTCGTTGGGTCGAAATGATTCAAGAGTATAATCCAAGTATTGAATATACTCCAGGCAAGGCCAATGTCATTGCTGACGCTTTGAGCAGGAAGGCTTACTGCAACAGTTTGATTCTCAAGCCCTATCAACCGGATCTTTGTGAAGCTTTCTGCAAACTTAATCTCCAAGTTATTCCTCAAGGATTCCTTGCCAACCTCCAAGTCTCTCCTACTTTGGAAGATCAGATTCGTGAGGCTCAACTTCTTGATGCTATGGTGAAGAAGGTGAAGATTGGGATTGCAAGAGCCAACCCAAGTACAAGTGCTATCGCCTTGATGACAAGGATACTCTATTCTTCAAGGATCGCATTGTTGTTCCTAAGGGTGACCTTCGTAAAGTCATTATGAACGAGGCTCACAATTCACTCTTGTCTATTCATCCTGGAAGTACAAAGATGTACCATGACCTCAACTAGTCGTATTGGTGGACTCGAATGAAGCGCGAGATTGCTCGGTTCGTGAATGAATGTGATGTCTGCAGAAGAGTGAAAGCAGAACACCAACGGCCAGCTGGTCTCCTCCAACCTCTTGCCATTCCAGGATGGAAGTTTGACCATATTGAGATGGACTTCGTGACTGGATTTCCCAAGTCCAAGCGTGGCAATGATGCTATCTTCATTGTCATCGACAAGCTCACTAAAGTGGCTCATTTTCTTCCTATCAAATAATCTATCGCAGCAGCTCAGTTGGCAGAGCTATATACCTCCAGGATTGTCTCCCTGCATGGCATTCCACGGTTGATATCTTCAGATCATGGAAGCATCTTTACCTCTAAGTTTTGGGATTCCTTCCAGAAGGCCATGGGCACCAACATTCGCTTCAGCACAGCCTTTCATCCTCAAACTAGTGGCCAAGTCGAGCGAGTCAATCAAATTCTTGAAGATATGCTCAGGGCTTGTGTCATTTCTTTCGGTATGAAGTGGGAAGATTGTCTTCCATATGCCGAGTTCTCCTACAGCAACAGCTTCCAAGCGAGTTCGGGCAAGGCCCCATTCGAGATTCTCTATGGCGGAAAGTGTCGTACTCCTCTTAACTAGTCAGAGACTGGTGAACGCCAACTTCTTGGCAATGACTTGATCACAGAGGCTGAAGAAATGTGCAAAGTCATTCATGAAAATATCAAAGCCGCGCAATCACACCAGAAGAGTTACTATGATAGCAAGCATCGTGACTTGGCTTTCGAGATCGGAGACCATGTCTACTTTCGCGTCTCTCCAATCAAAGGTACTCGTCGCTTCGGTATCAAAGGGAAGCTTGCCCCTAGATGCGTGGGTCCTTTCAAGATCATTAGCAAAAGAGGCGATCTCGCCTATCAACTTGAGCTTCCATCCAACTTTGCAAATGTGCACCACGTGTTTCATGTGTCTCAGCTTCGCAAGTGTTTCAAGACTCCTGACCACACCATCAACTTTGAAGAGATTGATCTCCAAGAAGACCTGTCTTATCATGAGCATCCCGTTGCTATTCTAGAAGAAACTGAGCGCAAGACTCGCAACAAGTCTATCAAATTCCTGAAAGTGAAGTGGTCACATTATTCGACCATGAAGCCACCTGGGAACGCGAGGACCACCTCCGTTCTGAATATCCGGAGTTTTTCTAGTCCTAGATCTCGGGACGAGATCCTTTCGTAGAGGTGGAGTGTTGTAACGCCCCGTATGTAACTCGCCATATTTGTATTCCAACTCTTGCCATTTTCGGCACTAAGTTATGATATTTTCCTCGTGGTTGGGTTTTGTCTTCATTTTGCATTTTGTCCATGTCATGCATCTCATATCATGTCATCATGTGCATTGCATTTGCATACGTGTTCTCACATCCATCCGAGCATTTTCCCCGTTGTCCGTTTTGCATTCCGGCACTCCTATGTCCTCCGGCGTCCCCTTTTGCCTCTTTTCATGTGCGGGTGTTAAACGTTCTCAGATTGGACCGAGACTTGCCAAGCGGCCTTGGTATACTACCGGTAGACCACATGTCAAGTTTCGTGTCATTTGGACTTCGTTTGATACTCCAACGGCTAATTGAGGAACCATAAAGGCCTTGTATGTGTTGCAGCCCAACACCCCTCCAAAGTGGCCCAAAACCCAGCCAAAACCCCTCCTTCCTCTCGGTCGTTCGATCACGATTGCGTGGCCGAAAACCGCACCTCATTTGGACTCTCCTAACTCCCAGAATCTATAAATAGGTGCCCCCTCCGAAATTCCCGTAGTCCAAAACCCTAGCCTCTTCCTCCTCCCGCCGCCGGACACGTCCGGTCCGGCCGGACAAAACGCGCCGCCACCCCGAGCCACTCACAGACTGACACCTGTCCGCGCCGCCTCCCACCACCGCGCGGCCCGCGGGGCCCAGATCCAGCCCGTGCGAGCCCGGCGCCACCGCTGCTCACCCGCCGCGGCCCGCCGCCACGCCTCCCGTCGGCCACCCGGACCTCGCCGGAGGCCGCGACCCCGCCGCCTCGTCGCCGGAACTCGCCTGCTCTGCCAACCGCTGGCCCGCGCCGCCTTCAGCTGACCCTGCGCGCCCTCTCGCCGAACCGCCGCAGCAGCACACGATCTGGCCGGAGTTGTCAGATCCGGCGAGGACCTCACCTCTCTTCTCCGTTAGTCCGGCCAGTGTCGTCATCGTCGGCTTGTTGGAGCTCCCTCCTGTGGCCGGATCCGCCCTCTACCGTCATTTCCTCCGCCGTCCCCGCACTTCCCTAACTCCGGCGTCGTCTCCCTCTCCTCCGGTGACCTTCCAGCGAACCTCGTACGGCGTTCCCCGAAACCCTAGATTCGTTTCGGGAGGTATATTTCCCACTAAGTCCTTTTTTCTGTCATGTTTTCATGCCATACTCATCGCATCATAACTCCTCATTCGTTGCTCTGTTGCGTGCATGAGATATCAAAATGTTTGTCTGGATGTGCTCTTCATTTGATTCCATTGCATCATGTTTGTTTGGGTCCATCTTGATGCCCTAAATGCTATTGCAAGAGTGCTATAAAATGTTAATTTCTGTTTCTTAACAGATTATGGACATTTGTCATTTTTGCCATGTTTAATGTGTGCCTCCTAGGAACTTGAGCCCTACATGTGTTTTGGGCTATGCCATGCCATCTTTACAGGGGTGTATGCCATGTATTTTTGTGGTCTTTGTGGTGTCTAGCACAAGCATGCAAAGTAGCTCTCGTGATGTTGCTGATTTCAGGGACTTAGAATTCTTCTAAGTCATTTCCCTGATGTTATTTTTATGCCATGTATTCATGTTGCTACAGAGTGATCCATGCCTCTTTTGAGCATATTCAGTAAGGATGATTTTGAGATATTGTTATGTTATATCCATCCATGTCTTTGTTTGCAATTATGGAGTACCCAAGCATGACTCTATCTTGCTCTACTTTTGCTATAAAATGTTCCTGGCAGATTGGTTACGTGTTAATCAATTTTGCCGAGGTTGTTGTAGTTGATCCGTGCATTCTATGAGATTGTTCTTGCCATGTTTAGCTTCTTGAACATGTCTTCTTGATAGGTGTATGCTTAGTTTGTCATGCAATGCCTTGTGGTGAGTGCATCAAGCTCGCAAAGATGCCTACGTAACTCTGTTTTTGACATGCCCGGTTTTCTGCCAAGTCTGAATCTGTTAACGAAACTTGCTATGTTTACATGGGTGCCATCATATTTTTTGATCCCTTTTGGCTTATGGTCAGTAAGGGACTTTTGTTATATGCTTTGAATAGTTTCATGTCATGCCTTGCTTGGCCATGATATGTTCCTGTAGCATGTTGTTATCTTGCTCTAAACATTGCTTCCTGATGTTAATTACGGACATGTTATTTTCACTAAGTCTGTGAACCTGATATCTTTTGCACTTTTGTCATGCTTGGTTGAACCTGCTATTGTGTGTTTTAGCCGTAGCTCAGTGTTCATCTTTTGTCAAGCATCTGGAGTGGATTACTGCCATGTGCTTTGTTGCTATGTTAGAGTGCAGTAGCTTAGTTTCTTGTTGCATTCTAGATGGGATCGTGCTGTTAATTGCAGATTTGTGCCATTATTGTTTTGCTTGCCATTTGCAAATCGTGCATCCGATTCCGATGATCTTTATATCGATTTCGACCGAAATCAACTCACCTTTCCAGCAGCACTCTTGTTTTGCCAAGTTGAGGCCTGGTTCAATCTTTCCTTTCCAAAGCACGCATATGCATTGCATATTACTTCCCGCATATCATGCCATGTTTTGCATCATGTTTCTTGCGCATTGCACCGTGGTTGATTGTGGTTCCCTTTGCTTGTGTTCTTGCTTTGGGTAGAGCCAGGAGACGAGTACGTGATCGAGGAACCCATTGAGTACGCTTACGAGGATCAAGCTTACGTCAACTCGGAGAACTTTGCAGGCAAGATGACCATACCCTCGAAATCACTTCTATCATTGCTTGCTAGTTGCTCGCTCTATTGCTATGCCTATGCCGCGATACCTACCACATGCTTTATCATGTCTCCCATATTGCCATGTCAAACCTCTTACCCACCTTGTCCTAGCAAACCGTTGTTTGGCTATGTTACCGCTTTGCTTGGCCCCTCTTATAGCATTGCTAGTTGCAGGTGAAGATTGGAGTTTGTTCCTTGTTGGAACATGTTTATTGTTGGGATATCATTATTATAACTTGTTTACTTTAATGCATCTATATACTTGCTAAAGGGTGGAAAGCTCGGCCTTATGCCTGGTGTTTTGTTCCACTCTTGCCGCCCTAGTTTCCGTCATACCGGTGTTATGTTCCTTGATTTTGCGTTCCTTATGCGGTTGGGTTATAATGGGAACCCCTTGACAGTTCGCCTTAAATAAAACTCCTCCAGCAAGGCCCAACCTTTGTTTTACCATTTGCCACCTAGCCTTTTTCCCTTGGGTTCCGCGGACTCAAGGGTCATCTTTATTTTAACCCCCCCCCCCCAGGGGCCAGTGCTCCTCTGAGTGTTGGTCCGAAATGGGCAGCCTGCAGGGCCACCTCGGGGCAACTCGAGGGTTGGTTTTACTCGTAGCTTGACCTATCTGGTGTGCCCTGAGAACGAGATACGTGCGATTCCTATCGGGATTTGTCGGCACATCGGGCAGCTTTGCTGGTCTTGTTTTACCATTGTCGAGATGTCTTATAACCGGGATTCCGAGTCTAATCGGGTCATCCTGGGAGAAGGAATATCCTTCGTTGACCGTGAGAGCTTATGATGGCTAAGTTGGGACACCCCTGCAGGGATTTGAACTTTCGAAAGCCGTGCCCGCGGTTATGGGCAGATGGAAATTTGTTGATGTCCGGTTGTAGAGAACCTGAAACTTAACTTAATTAAAATGGATCAACAGCGTGTGTAGCCGTGATGGTATCTTTTCGGCGGAGTCCGGGAAGAGAACACGGTCTCGAGTTATGCTTGAATGTAAGTATTTCTAGGATCACTTCTTGATCATAGATTCTCGAACGTGCGTTGCCTTCTCTTCTCGCTCTCTTTTGCGTATGTTAGCCACCATATATGCAAGTGCTTGCTGCAGCTTCACCTCACATACCTTTTACCTACCCATAAGCTTAAATAGTCTTGATCGCGGTGTGAGATTGCTGAGTCCCCGTGACTCACAGATTACTTCCAAAACCAGATGCAGGTGCCGATGATACTATTCCAGGCGATGCGACTGAACTCAAGTGGGAGTTTGACAAGGAATCGGGACGTTACTATGTTTCCTTTCCAGATGATCAGTAGTGGAGCCCAGTTGGGGCGATCGGGGATCTTATGAATTTGGGGTTGTCTTTATTTTGGTTCCGTAGTCGGACCTTGATTGTATCCGGATGACTGTAATGCTATATTTATGTATTGTGTGAAGTGGCGATTGTAAGCCAACTATGTATCTCTTTCTTATTTAGTACATGGGATGTGTAAAGATTACCCCTCTTGCAACAATGCCTACAATGCGGTTATGCCTCTAAGTCGTGCTCTGACACGTGGGAGATATAGCCGCATCGTGGGTGTTATATATATCCCTGTTGGATGCCCATCATATTAGTACTAAATTCATAACCAAAGCAAATTACCATGTTGTTTAGGACTCTCAAAATAATATAAGTGAAGCATGAGAGTTCATCCATTTCTATAAAATAAAACCACCACCGTGCTCTAAAAGGATATAAGTGAAGCACTAGAGCAAATGACAAACTACTCCGAAAGATATAAGTGAAGATCAATGAGTAGTCGAATAATTATGTAACTATGTGAAGACTCTCTAACATTTAATAATTTCAGATCTTGGTATTTTATTCAAACAGCAAGCAAAACAAATGAAAATAAAATGATTCTCCAAGCAAAACACATATCATGTGGCGAATAAAAATATAGCTCCAAGTAAAGTTACCGATGAACGAAGACGAAAGTGGGGACGCCTTCCGGGGCATTCCCAAGCTTAGGCTCTTGGTTGTCCTTGAATATTGCCTTGGGGTGCCTCGGGAATCCCCAAGCTTAGGCTCTTGCCACTGCTTATTCCATAGTCCATCGAATCTTTACCCAAAACTTGAAAACTTCACAACACAAAACTTAACAGAAAACTCGTAAGCTCTGTTAGCGAAAGAAAACAAAACACCAGTTCAAGGTACTGTAATGAACTCGTTCTTTATTTATATTGGTGTTAAACCTACTGTATTCCAACTTCTCTATGGTTTATAAACTATTTTACTAGCCATAGATTCATCGAAATTAGCAAACAACACACGAAAAACAGAATCTGTCAAAAACAGAACAGTCTGTAGTAATCTGTAACTAACGCAAACTTCTGGAACCCCAAAAATTCTAAAATAGATTTCTGGACGTGAGGAATTTATCTATTAATCATATTCAAAAAGAATTAACTAAATATCACTCTCCAATAAAAAATGGCAGCAATTCTCGTGAGCGTTAAAGTTTCTGTTTTTTACAGCAAGATCAAAAAGACTTTCCCCAAGTCTTCCCAACGGTTCTACTTGGCACAAAAACTAATTAAAACATAAAAACTCAATAATAACAGAGGCTATATAAATTATTTATTACTAAACAGGAGCAAAAATAAAGGAATAAAAATAAAATTGGGTTGCCTCCCAACAAGCGGTATCGTTTAACGCCCCTAGCTAGGCATGACGATTTCAATGATGCTCACATAAAGGATAAGAATTGAAACATAAAGAGAGCATCATGAAGAATATTACTAGAACATTTAAGCCTAACCCACTTCCTATGCATAGGGATTTTGTGAGCAAACAATTTATGGGAACAATAATCAACTAGCATAGGAAGGCAAAACAAGCATAACTTCAAGATTTTCAACACATAGAGAGGAAACTTGATATTATTGCAATTCCTACAAGCATATATTCCTCCCTCATAATAAATTTCAGTAGAATCATGAATGAATTCAACAATATATCTATCACATAAAGCATTATTTTCATGATGCATAAGCATAGAATTTTTATTACTCTCCACATAAGCAAATTTCTTCTCATGAATAGTAGTGAGAGCAAACTCAACAAAATAACTATCATGTGAGGCATAATCCAATTATAAACTAAAATCATGATGACAAGTTTCATGGATATCATTATTCTTTACAGCATAAAAGTCATCACAATAATCATCATAGATAGCAACTTTGTTTTCATAATCAATTGGAACCTCTTCCGAAATAGTGGATTCATCACAAAATAAAGTCATGAACTCTCCAAATCCACTTTCATCAATATAATCATAATAAATAGGAGGCATGCTTTCATCATAATAAATTTGCTCATCAAAACTTGGGGGACAAAAAATATCATCTTCATCAAACATAGCTTCCCCAAGCTTGTGGCTTTGCATATCATTCGCATCATGGATATTCAAGGAATTCATACTAACAATATTGCAATCATGCTCATCATTTAAATATTTAGTGCCAAACATTCTAATGCATTCTTCTTCTAGCACTTGAGCACAATTATCGGAATCCTTATTCTCATGAAAGACATTAAAAAGATGAAGCATATGAGGTACCCTTAATTCCATTTTTTTGTAGTTTTCTTTTATAAACTAAACTAGTGATAAAATAAGAAACAAAAAGATTTGATTGCAAGATCTAAAGATATACCTTCAAGCACTAACCTCCTCGGCAACGGCGCCAAAAAAGAGATTGATGTCTACTACACAACCTTCTTCTTGTAGACGTTGTTGGGCCTCCAAGTGCAGAGGTTTGTAGGACAGTAGCAAATTTCCCTCAAGTGAATAACCTAAGGTTTATCAATCCGTAGGAGGCGTAGGATGAAGATGGTCTCTCTCAAGCAACCCTGCAACCAAATAACAAAGAGTCTCTTGTGTCCCCAACACACCCAATACAATGGTAAATTGTATAGGTGCACTAGTTCGGCGAAGAGATGGTGATACAAGTGGTATATGGATGGTAGATAAAGGTTTTTGTAATCCGAAAATATAAAAACAGCAAGGTAACTAATGATAAAAATGAGCACAAACGGTATTGCCATGCTAGGAAATAAGGCCTAGGGTTCATACTTCACTAGTGCAAGTTCTCTCAACAATAATAACATAATTGGATCACATAACTATCCCTCAACATGCAACAAAGAGTCACTCCAAAGTCACTAATAGCGGAGAACAAACGAAGAGATTATGGTAGGGTACGAAACCACCTTAAAGTTATTCTTTCCAATCAATCCGTTGGGCTATTCCTATAAGTGTCACAAACAGCCTTAGAGTTTGTACTAGAATAACACCTTAGATCATCTCCAACAGGCGCGCCAAACTAGCGCCACGCCGCAAAATCCCCCCTTTTAGCGCGCGCAACCGGAATAGCTGCTCCAGCGGGCGCGCGAAAATCGCGCGCGCGGCATACGTAGTCCAGCGCGCGGGCCGAAACGCAATCGCGCGCCGCTTATTTGCTGCGCCCGCTCCCGCGCGCTGGACTCTCGCGCGCTCGCTCGCACCTCCCACACCCCCCCCCTCCAGCCGCGCCGCCGCCGCCGACCGCGCCACCCGGCGATCGTTCCGGCGCTTCCCCGGCCTATCCCCG
>NC_041382.1:229307713-229322224 GCF_002162155.2 Triticum dicoccoides | reverse complement strand
GCGCGTGCTGGTCCGCCGACGAACAGCGCCCGCGCGCTCGCTGCTGCTCGGCGCCCGCTAGGTGTTCGACAAAACACCTAGAAGGTATGTATTGCTCAAAAGCCATGAATTTCGTGCATGTTGATTGTAGTTTTTTATTTATAGCATAGTATTCAACATTGTACATGAGTTCTTCGTATGATTCTTCCGAAGAAGAATTTGATATGGAAGAGGAGGAGGATCTTGCAATGATCCTAGCTATGCATATTAATAAAAAACTGAAACACGGTGGTTCGGTTATTGGTCGGCAAAAAATTTGGAGGGATAGGATCGATGCCCACAACAGATTGATCAGGCATTATTTTGCGGAGAATCCCACATACCCCGAGTCGTATTTTCGTCGCCGGTTTAGGATGAGCACCGAGTTGTTCAAGTGCATTGCAGAGAAACTAGCGAACCATGACCGCTTTTTTCAGCAAAGGAGGAATGTCGCCGGAGAGCTCGGGCATATCACCTTTCAGAAGGTGACAGCTGCTTTGCGTATGTTGGCATACGGTATACCGGCTGATCTAGTTGATGATCACTTGGCTATGGGTGAGAGCCAAGCCATCATGTGTGTCAAGCGCTTCTCTGTCGGAATTGTGCAAGTGTTTGGC
Organism: Triticum dicoccoides; assembly: GCF_002162155.2. NCBI lineage: Eukaryota > Viridiplantae > Streptophyta > Magnoliopsida > Poales > Poaceae > Triticum > Triticum dicoccoides. The sequence goes on along the minus strand of NC_041382.1, from coordinate 229,321,589 downwards.
GAGGAGTATTTGAGATCTCCCAACGCTGAAGACGTCGCAAGGCTTTTAGCGATGAACAAAGCTCGCGGCTTTCCTGGCATGCTTGGCTCAATAGATTGCATGCATTGGACTTGGAAGAATTGTCCAAAGGCATGGCATGGGCAATTCCACAGCCAAAAAAAGGGTTCCACTATAATCCTTGAAGCGGTGGCCGATCAAGAGACTTGGATTTGGCATGCATTCTTTGGAATGCCTGGATCTTTGAATGACATCAATGTTGTCAACCGGTCACCACTAATGAGTAAGATTGCAAATGGGGAGTTACCACCGGTGCAGTTTGTAGCAAATGGTCGTACATACAACTATGGCTATTATCTAGCGGATGGCATCTATCCAAAGTGGCAAACCTTTGTCAAGCCGTTGAAAAAGCGAGAAGGTGAGAAAAATCTTGATTTCCAATGCTCAGGCGGCGGCTAGAAAAGATGTGGAGAGAGCTTTTGGGATTTTTCAAGCCCAATTTGCTATTGTGAGAGGACCGGCTAGATTTTGGGGTCAAAAGATGCTTTGGTACATAATGCACGCTTGTATGATCATGCACAACATGATCATCGAGAATGAGCGTGGCCAAGATGTAGAGTACTCTCAATATGAGCTCTTGGGATATCCCGTGCGAGTGCGACGGAGGGCTGAAAGGGTGGCCCGTTTTGTTGCCTCATATCATGCCATTCAACGTCCTGCAGCGCATAATGATCTTCAGAAGGATCTCATTGAGGAGTGGTGGGCATGGAATGGACGACAAAGAGCATCATGATTTGTGCGTTCGTTATTGTATTGTTGAACTATTTGTTGTGTTTAATTGCACTATTTGTTGTATTGAACGATAAACTGTTTGTTTGAGTTGTAATAAATGAAATTGAACTATTTATTTTTGTTTGTTTTTGATTTTTTTGCTTTTGTTTTTGAATGCATATGTTGTTTGTGCGAGTCGCGCACGCTGCTGGAGCGGCGCGCGCTGCATTTTAGCGCGGCTGCTAGAGCCAGCGCTGCGTGCCGCGCCAAACCAGGCGATGCGCGTGGCGTACGTGTTTTTTCCACGCGGCGCGACCGGCGCCTGTTGGAGATGCTCTTAAGACACAAATCAACCAAACGAAGAGATTATGGTAGGGTACGAAACCACATCAAAGTTATTCTTTCCAATCAATCCGTTGGGCTATTCCTATAGGTGTCACAAACAGCCCTAGAGTTCGTACTAGAATAACACCTTAAGACACAAATCAACCAAAACCCTAATATCACCTAGATACTCCAATGTCACCTCAAGTATCTGTGGGTATGATTATACGATATGCATCACACAATCTCAGATTCATCTATTCAACCAACACATAGAACCTCAAAGAGTGCCCCAAAGTTTCTACCGTAGAATCACGACGAAAACGTGTGCCAACCCCTATGCATAGGTTCATGGGCGGAACCCGCAAGTTGATCACCAAAACATACATCAAGTGGATCAATAGAATACCCCATTGTCACCACAGGTATCCCATGCAAGACATACATCAAGTGTTCTCAAATCCTTAAAGACTCAATCTGATAAGATAACTTCAAAGGGAAAACTCAATCCATTGCAAGAGAGTAGAGGGGGAGAAACATCATAAGATCCAACTATAATAGCAAAGCTCGCGATACATCAAGATCGTACCACCTCAAGAACACGAGGGAGAGAGAGAGAGAGAGAGAGAGAGATCAAACACATAGCTACTGGTACATACCCTCAGCCCTGAGGGAGAACTACTCCCTCCTTGTCATGGAGAGCACCGGGATGATAAAGATGGCCATCGGAGAAGGATTCCCCCTCCGGTAGGGTGCCAGAACGGGTCTAGATTGGTTTTCGGTGGCTACGGAGGCTTCTGGCAGCAGAACTCCCGATCTATTGTGCTCCCCGATAGTTTTAGGGTATATGGATATATATAGGCGGAAGAAATACATTAGGGGGGCCATGGGGGGCCCACAAGGGTGGAGGGCGCGCCCAGGGGGGTGGGCGCGCCCCCCTGCCTCGTGCTCTCCTCGTTGATCCCCTGACGTGCACTCCAAGTCTCCTGTATTGCTTTCTTTCCAAAAATAACTTTTCCGAAGGTTTCATTCCGTTTGGACTCCGTTTGATATTCCTTTTCTGAAAAACACTGAAACAAGGGAAAAACAGAAACTGGCATTGTGCTTTGGGTCAATAGGTTAGTCACAAAAATCATATAAAATAGCATATAAATGCATATAAAACATCCAAGGTTGATAATATAATAACATGGAACGATCAAAAATTATAGATACATTGGAGACGTATCATGCGCCCCCCCCCCCTCCACCATAATCCACCTTGGTCATATCAAAGCGGTGCTTAGGCGAAGCCCTGTTTCGATAGCATCATCATCACCGTCATCACACCGTCGTGCTGATGAAGCTCTCCCTCGACACTCTGGTGGATCGTGAGTTCATGAGACGTCACTGAGCCGAACGTGTGCAGATCACGGAGGTGTTGTACTTTCGGTACTAGGATCGGTCGATCGTGAAGACGTACGACTACATCAACCGTGTTGTCATAACGCTTTCGCTTACGGTCTACGAGGGTACGTGGACAACACTCTCACCTCTCGTTGCTATGCATCACCATGATCTTGCGTGTGCGTAGGAATTTTTTTGAAATTACTGTGTTCCCCAACAAATAGATCTGAACATATGATCTTCCACCAAATAAACCAACTAGCATCAACTACAAGATCTAATCAACACTACTAGTCACCCACAGGTACCAATCTGAGGATTTGATAGAAAGATTGAACACAAGAGATGAACTAGGGTTTTGAGATGAGATGGTGCCGGTGAAGATGTTGATGAAGATTGATCCTCCCATGATGAGAGGATTGTTGGTGATGACGATGGCTCCAATTTCCACCTCCCGGAGGGAAGTGTCCCCGGCGGAAACTCTTTGTCGGAGAGCAAAAGTGCTCCTGCCCAAGTTCCGCCTCGAGATGCCGGCACTCCATCCCGAAAGTCCTCTCCTTATTTTTTTTGGGGAAATGGCCTTATATACTAGAATATGGGCACCGGAGGCTGGCCAGGGGGGCCACTACACCCAGGGCACGCCAGGGAGGAGAGGTAGGCGCACCCTGGTGCCTAGTGGGCACCTGGGTGGGCCCCTCTGGTATTTCTTTTCTCCAATATTTTTTTATATTCCAAAATAGATCTCCGTAAAATTTCAGCTCATTTGGAGATGTGCAGAGTAGGTATCTCTGACATAGCTTTTTCACGTCCAGAATTCCGGCTGTCAGCAATCTCCCTCTTTGTGTAAACCTTGCATATTATGAGATAAAAGGCATTATAATTACTCCACAAAGTGTTATATTGGTTAAAAACACTATAAATAATAGTAGGAAAACATGATGCAAAATAGACATATCAAGGCACCACTTGATAGAGGCAAAGGTGTCCCTTCTTTCGATGAGATGGTGGCTATCGTTTTCAGTGGAGTAGACTTTAGCGATCCAATTACAAACGTGCGAGGACATCGTGCCTTAGCAATTCGCTAAACCAACTCCAAGAGGTTATTGTCCATGTCGGAGCATGATCAACCTGACCACGAAGGTCTACTTCCTGCACGCAAACAAAGAACAAGCAAGAAATTGCAATTGCAATCTGAATATTATGAATATAAGAGGAAAGCTTTATTAATGAATGTGGGGTTCTGTGACATCTTTGCCTGGTCTTAGAACACAAACGAAGTACACGAAGTTGCAGCTCTGGCGAAATTTTAATCTAAACAAAGCCCCAAAGTCTAAACAATGCCCTAAGGGCTGTATATATGTCGGAGTGGGGGGAATTTCGTGACCCCTTGGAGGAGGGGTCTGAAACCCACCCTACTTTAATTCCCCACACATACGGACTCTAAAAACAGCCTATACGGAAGTATTTTGAAATTACATTGGCTTGGGCCAACAATAAGGTGATGCAACACCTATAATAGTCTTTGGACGAAAATTATGAAGTAGCATTTTGTATATTTTATTCAAGCCTTCATGCACTCATTATGGTGGCTTCAAAGTTCTGAAATCATCACTTGGAACTCCGTTATTGTTCCCCTTGCGCATGCCATCATCTCCATGCTTGATCTTGCTTCAATGTTCACCTTCTTGTCCAAGTTAAGCCTCTTAATTTGTGAGCAAAACAAATGTATCCAATTTAGGCAGCATCATATTCTCATGAACATTAGAATCGCTACCAAGAAACGAAAGTACCTGGTAATTTAATTGGCGTGTGCGAGCTCTAGTAATTGGTCCCATGTATATAATAGCAGGGGTTGTGTGCATAACTGTGGTAGCGATGTCCTCACCAGTGTTCAAAAGGCCCAGTCTCCTTGACCGTAGTGAGACATAGGATAAGGTTATGTAAGTGCCAAAAATGTTCAGTCGCTGATACATGTCAAGTTTATATTTAATTTTTTTTATGGTTCATACTCCTTCCATTTCAAAATGCAGTGCACATAGATTTTTTGAAAAGTCAAATCTTGACCAAATTTATAGAGAAAAAAACTATTTGTATCTAGAATACCTAATATATAAAATATGAAACTACATCTTATGATGAGTATAATGATATAGTATATGTTCAGCATTCTAGATGTAAATTTTTTTCTTCGAAGACTTGGTCAAAGTTGGTGAGGTTCAACTTCTTAAAAAATGTATATGTGCTACATTATGAAACGGAGGGAGTACTATATTGCTATCAATTACATATCTTTGGGCATAATCTTTATGGATTTTTATAGAACCAGCATATTAATCTAGTGTCAGGTGGTAGTTCTTGTTTTTGGCATTTTTAGCATTTCAGGAAAACACACAGAAAAAGTCCAACAAAAAATCAAACAAAAAAGGTTTTCTTAATCAGAAGCTAGTGTTATCTTTGGTACATTGGTTGATTAGCTAGATTTAATTGAAGGATAATCCAATTCCAATTTGTGGGCTTTTGTTAATCAGTAGTTAGTGTTATCTTAGTTGGTTTTGTTGATGTTACTTGTTGCTTAAAGGTTTGGTCATATACTTGCTGGTTTGAAGAGATTTCTTGAACCAAGATCCACTTTAGATTAATTTGCATTGGGTTTTATCTTGCCCAAATTTGATCCAATTGATACCATACCTACTGTTCTATTGGTTATACATTGTTGCTTCAAAGATTTATTGCTATTGTTCATGACATAGACCTTTGGAACATGGGGATCAATGCACCTGAAATGGCAAAACAATTTGAAAAAACAAACAAAAAGAGTCCAAAAATTCCAAAACTTTTTGTAACAAACATGGTCTAGCTTAATACTCGTGTGCACAGTTTCACGGAGGAACGACTCTCGTGGTATTTTAGGCGAAAATAAAATAAAATCGACACTATATAAAAGTCACTATTCACACTTTTTGTAATCTCAACTTTGTTTTCTTGGCCATGGAGTTGGTCGAAGCTATTCCTTCTTGGAACTTTTCACACGAGTGTAATACCTATTAATGTTTTATTCTGAAGAGTTTCATGCTTTTCACTCCTTTTGAGTTTTCTAAATTATTTTTCTAATTCGGGTGCAATGGAACTCGTGATGCATTGGCTATTTTCGTTGTTGTTCATATGATCAACATAATTCTATGCGAAATCTAGATTAGTTCCTTTTATAAAGTGCTAGCTCCCAAATAAATGCATTCCCTTAGGGAACTGCAACATTTTAACATAGTCAACCCTTAGCCTTGCTGGTTTTCAAAGAAAGAAAATGATGAAGATGAACATAAGAATATCTAACATGGGTTCAGCTTAGGGTTTTTATTTTTGTTCTTTCTTTCTCCTCTTTTCCTCTAATTTAATCTTCCTAAGAACCTTGTACTATGTTGATCATCAATATAATTTGTCATTTTCTTATTGTATGACTTTGTATCACTGAATTAATAATCACTATTCATCATTTACTCAATCTTTTATTTAAATTTAGAATTTAATATGGATTGGTACTTATACACTTTGGTCATACGTGATAAACTATTTGAATTATGGTCCAAATGTCCAAAAAATGAGCAAAGTCATGCCTAAATATCTATTGTGGTCCAAATTCTTCTAAGTTCAAAAGAAAGTTTAAATTTCCTCACTTTTTGCATGGTTGGTAATGCACAATCAGGAAAAAAATCCCCAAAATCATCTAAATTACGGGTCATTACATATCTTTCCCTAATTATTTAAAATTTCCGCATTATCTTTGGCTATTCTCTCAGTGCAACTACTTTTTTCCCAAAAGATCATAGCAACATCGCTCTCCAAAGTCCAAACTTTGTCCAAATAAATTTACGCATAAATGAGGTCGTCAGGGCATCATGCCACTCGACGGACCCACACCCTATGTGGCTATGCCAATCTTTTCAACAAAACAAGAATGCAATTGTGAAATCAATCATACTCCCTCCTTCCATCTATATAGGGCCTAATGTGTTTTTCGAGACTAACTTTGACCAAATGTTAGAGCAATAATGTATGACATACAACTTACACAAAAGCATACCGTCAAATTCGTATGTGAAAGGGGCTTTCAATGGTATAATTTTCATATTATACATCTCATGTACTATTAATCTTGTCAATAGTCAAAGACGGTCTTGAAAAACGCATCAGACCCTATATAGATGGAAGGAGGGAGTACCAAAGCATCCACTAAGAGGTAATACCTCCTTCTAGGGTTAGCTAGAGTCCAAGATATCCACGGTGGAGCCTTCGTCCCATATCGTTTGTAGTGCTTCGGTAGCTCGTAAGCCATTGAATGCTCCCAATATGGCATAGATGACATCTATAGCGCCATGCTCTCGCCTCTCCTCTTCTTCCCTCCATCACGGAGGAGGAGGATGCACTCGAGAATGACAACATCGCCTCTGTCGCCCGCTCTCCAAAGCTTAAACCCTAATTTTGTTTTCGTCCTACCTGATATGAACATCAGAGTGTGTGTAGGGAGCATCAAGGAGAAAAGTGCTTAATACATCTTAGCTTAGTAAACATGCATAAGAAATGTTTGCCTTATAACTGCCTAATCTAATGGATCGGGCACATATTGACCATGTTTGGCCCATTCAGATATGCACCAAATCAAACAAGAATCACATGTTTAAGAACAATGCGGAAATTAAAGAAAGAAAAGGCAACGAGTTGCTTGCATATTTACTAATCAGAATAACAAATTAAATGAGTAATGTTACAGATTTGGACATCCAGCCATCCAAGAATCAATCAAGCTAAAGGATCATGCAGAAATAAAAGGCATGCTTGTATTTACTAGGTGGACGAGTTAGTGTGTCCTCGTGCGTCCTGTCAGCATCGAACGATGATGCGTGGAGGAACAAGATGACAAACATATCTATAGCAATTACTGTCATGGATCTTGGCGGCTCTAGAAATCTTGTGGGGACTAAGGGGATTAGGGGAGGGAATGATGGTGGAGGTGTGCGAAGATGGCATAGGTGACGGAGGGGATGAGAACTAAGGATGTGGATCATCTAGTCAATTCAGGGGAGAATGAAGCCGAATTAATCATTAGTGTGTTTTGGGTGTGTTGGACATATCGACTTATCAAAATGTTTAGTTAGTGAGGTCGGACAGAAAACCGAATAGGGAATAGCTCAAGAATCAAAGTTCAAACCCGAAACTTGTTATCCAAATTACCCGATGGTGTAATAATTCAGTAAATGTCGTGTCCGATTTTGAGGTTTGTGTTCAATGTACCCATTCAGTGGTGATTCTACATTTAAGTCGTGGTTTAGCTGACCCTAGATTTTTTGGTTACACCCTTATCTTTACATATTTATACAAAAAAAAAGATAGTTAAGATAGTGTAGGGTGCTTGAACCCCAAAAGGTCACTTTCGAGGACGAGCTCTAGTGTGCTCTATGTTTGAATATTGCCAAAATGCTATTTTGAAGTTTAAAAAAATCTAAAAAAATCAACATGTTTATATGGATGCATATTACACATATGTAAATTTTGATGCTGAAATAAATAACCATGTGAGTTACATAAAAATGACAAAATCATGATTTTGGAAAAATGAACAATGCATGTATTATTCACTACTTAGAAATTACAATTTTGTCATCTTTGCATAGCTCGCATGTTTACTTATTTCATCACCAAAATTTACACATGTAATAAACATCCGTATTATCATGTAGAATTCTTTTCGGATTTTGTTTGAAACTATGAATGTGATCTTTTAAAAATAAGGTCCTCCAATGCACCTAGGCTCTAGAACCATTCATACCGTTTCGAAAAGGTTTGATCTTAACAAAGCATTTCACATATTTCTCTTGAGAGAGACGGATTGGTTTACTACATGTACATGAAAGAAAGCGACATGCAAACATTGTAGGAACACTTGAAAGGCATTGTTTGGGTTGAGCAACTTAGAACATTGTATTGAACCGTTTGGGATCTACAAAGTTAATCTGGTTAAGTAGAAAAGGAGCAAGCTAGTTATCTCTAAATTGACCAAGTAGAGTTCATGTACATATGAACACCGTAGGTGATGTGCCAGCCAAGCAAGTGAAGCGCGCGCTCTCCTTGTCCCTCTCTGCTTTTGCTGAGCCTTTTCCTTTTGTTCTTTCGTATCTTCTTCCACAGATCTCTTCAAGTTAGACCGAACGGTCCACGGGTAGTAGTACTCAGTTGTGAGAGTGATTTCGTACCTTTTGATCTTGCAGTACAACACTCCTACCATTGGATTAGGATCTCCTTTAATTGGGATGTGGGACGGTGTGATCCTCTCTGCTTTTGTTTGCTTTTCTTCTTGGCCTCGGAATCCCCCGACTGGGCAGCTGCTTTGGGCTTTGAGATGCGGCCCGAACCATGGATGGATGGGGTCTGCTGCTGCTGTAGGGGTTGTTGCAGGGCCCGCGTCAGATCAGATCAAGAGAAGAAAAGGGGGAGTCACCTCACCTGTGACGGGGACACTGTTGCGTGCCCTTTGGACCACGCCGATGCCGTGCTCCATCATGTGATGTGTACGTTGTAGTAGTATAGTACTACTGTCCGTGCAAACTTTGATCCGGTGTGTGCACCTATGTGTGGCACACGTACCGGGCCTACCACGCTGAGCAGACGAACCAACGCAGGGGGTGGGAACGCAGGGCTCGGATCCGCGGGCACGGTCCGCGCCCCCTCAGGAAATCAGCTCAACCTTTTCTTTAGGTAAAATATAATAGGGGAAATCAGCTTGACCTTTAGGCGTCTTTGGACAGAATAAGTTTACCTATTGTTCTGATGTAATGCGCTACTCATATGTCCAAAGGATCTGAAATATAAAGCGCACCTTACACATTAAACTATCTACTATGAAAAAAGAAATTAGAATTTTTTGAATTTTTGTGTTTTTTTACCAGGTGCAGATGAGACTGGTCTCAAAAATAGATATTCATATTCATATGACATTTTTTTCGTCAACAAAACAATTCATTCATTTTGGTGGATTGTAAGGATCAAATCAAGTGTGGAGAAAAATTTAGTTGGACTTCAATTTCTTTCTAGGCAATATCCCCCGCTCCCCCTGCTTCTAGGGTTTCCCCGCCGCCGCCGCCGGCTCCCTTGCGCGGAGCCGCCGCCGCCGCCGCCGGAGCCTACCAGAGCCGCCCGCCCCCTCCTCCTCCCATTCCCCTTCTCCTCCCCCCACCCCCCTCCACGCCCCCGTACCCCCGCGTCACCTCCCCGAGCGAGGCGGTCGGGGGCCCTTCCACCGTGCGCCTCCAGCCCCTTCCCGCGCCCCTCCCTCGTCCCGCCGCCGTCTGCCTGCGCCGCCGGCCCTCGGCCGCGTGATGCTGGCGGCGGTGGGCTTGCCCTACCCCGCGCGCGATCCTCCCCTGCTCGGGCGGTGATGACCGGCGGCGGTGCGCCTCGGCCGGTGGCGGTCAGGCGTCTTGGTGTGGAGGCCGGCGGTGCTCGCCGTGGTGGTGTCGCCTCTTGGCGGCGGGGTGGTCCGGTGGTGCTGGCCGGCCGGTGGTGCGTCCCCGGCCCAGATTTGGGCCCGTAGGGTCCCTTCTGGGTCCTTGCGGGTCGGCTCCGGCGCGACCGTGACGCTCTCTATATGGGGAGGTAGGGGAGCGGTTTGGACTGGGACAGCGGCACCGACGGCGTGCCAGCTGCTGCGCGTAGGCGGGAGCTGTCCGGGCCTTTGAGGGCCCGGCCGGGCCTGTGGGGCCACGGGCCCGGTAGGCTCCTGCCATGACGTCCAGTCAGCTACCGTCGTGGACGGTGGAGGTGGGCCCTCCCGTATGCCGACGGTGTTGTTGCCCTAGTCCCGGCTCCTCTTCTTCGTTGTGCAGACCATCTTCGTGGTGCCGTGGTGAGACAACATGGGAAACTTCGTGTCCGTGCTGGCGCAGGGTGGTGGTCGGTTTGGTGGCGAGCTTCGGAGTGTCTAAGGTAGAGGCTGGGATCGGAAGAAATCTTTGTTGGCTTGGCCGACACCGACGCGGTGGCACCTGAGGGTGCCGCTGGACCTTCCTGGAGGGCGTCGGGGCTACCCTTCCTCTCTACTCGCCGTGTATAGGGGGAAACCCTTGGCAGCGGCGTCGTCATCGTCGTGTCCCTTCTTGGAGGTGTTGTTGGGTACCGGCACTTCAGAGTCTCGGAGCTTGGTGGGCGATCTTCGGTGGACGCAGCGGTCACAAGGCTTCATCGTTTTTGTCGATCCGCCGTTATCGGCATTTGTTTCTTTTCTTTTTTCTCTTTTCTTTTTTTGGGCGTGTTTGTGCTGCTTTCGCCTCAGCCCTTATCGTTGGTTGTATCGGATGGTTGCTTTGTAATACAAAGCGGGGGAAAATCATTTTTCTTAAGCAACTTAGGTCATTAGTGGTATAATAAAAGCTTAATTACACATTTCATATGGTCTAACATTAACCCAGACATGCTCATTCAGATCTATTAGGTATTTTTTCTGTTCTTGTGGGTCAAATAGCCAAAATTACTAAATTTATGTGTTTGGAATGCACTATGGGGCGACCGGGCTTCTACTTCTTGTGCGACGCTTCATCGTGGAGCTGACTCAGCTCGCCTCCTTGATCCGTGTGTGCGCTCGTGACCAAGGAGCTCGTCGCGCCATAGCAAACCGGTATGTACTGTATGCCCTAATTCTCTATTTCACTCATTCTAATGTTATTATTACTCATTCCCTTTCAAAATCCTTTGAATCAAAAAAGCCCTTCTTTTACTCACACGGGGATTTATGAACTACTTCCTTCATATGTGAATAAGTGTAATTCTAATTTTTGTCTTAAGTCAAAGTTTTAAAATTTTAATCAACTATATAAAAAAGGACAGCAACATTTATGACACTAAATTAGTATTATTAGATCCATTTTGAAATGTACTTTCGTAATATACCAATTTGATGTCATATATGTTATTATTCTTTTCTATAAAAATGGTCAAAATTTTAAAATTTTAACTTGACAAAAAGCTAGAAGTACATTTATTCGTGAACGGACCGGATAGGTCTTAACGCCAACGAACCAGGATGAATTCAAAATCTGTTTTCTTTGGACTTTTCGAAGCACAAAATACCTCCTTGAGAGAAATGATCTTATTATGGCTATTTACGCATTTTAAGAAAAATGATCTGTTTGTATTCATCAAATATACAAAGTACATCAAACCGTAGAAACGTTGAGCGATATCCACAGGCAATTTAATCTATGATCGCTCGCAAGAACCCACTGACTTGCATCAGTTCTGATGATAAGACACATTGAATTGGCGTAAAGACTTGCTCATGAACTCTTTTCTTCTTTAGTGCCAGATGGACCAGACGACCAAGATCACGATGGAATTGACAAATCTTTTCCTCGAGCTTTGAAGTTTAAAGCATCTAGGGCTCCTTTGATTCAAAGGAATTGCATAGGATTTTTGAAGGATTTGAATCCTTAGGAATTTTTCCTATGATGCTCGTTTGATTCGTAGGATTGGCATCCTTAGGAATTTTTCCATAGGATCTACTTGTACTACATTTTGGAGGAAAATTTCCATCCACTCAAACCTCTTTGTAGAATTCTTTTGTTTTTCCTGCGCTATCAAACATTCTTTGAGATCCTGTAGGATACTATGGGACATGTCATCCTATTCCTGCATTTTTCTTATTCCTTCGTTTTGACAATCCTGCGAATCAAAGAGGCCCCTATAGTTGGGTGTTCAAAATCCGTCACGGATGCCCGGGCGGATTGATCGGTCACAACAATTGACCTAGTCAAACGCCTTAAACCGTCCTCAAACGCTCAGACTGACCGACGCCCTTCATGTCCAGCCCAAATATGAGGCGGATATGGTGGGTCCGGACACGCCTGAGCGCATCCGTCTGACAAGTCCGGTCCATCATCGACCTTATGGCTGCCTCATAAACAAAACCATCCGGCTCATCGCTCTGAACCCTAGCTCACTCGCATTCTCCTCTCTCGCTCCGTCCTCTCCTCTCCCCGCATCGATTCCGATAGAATCCGGCGCAAAGTCAAGCTCAGGCAGCCGCTCCGACTCCGAGCTAGATTCTGACATTGAGCTGGCCCTCTGCGTCGCCTTGGAGCGGTCCAAGGTGGAGACCAGGGGTAGCTCCGGATTTGCAGCATCGAGCCGCAGACGCAGCTCCACGCCCGATGTAGCGCGACGCCAACGCTGGCCCCTCCCGGCCCGTGCGCAGCTCCGACAGGCCTGCGCAATCAGCGCCTCCCCTACGTCGTCCCCTACCCGCGTCGGTTGTTGCTCCCCCACGTGGGTAGCGGTGGGTGTTTGTGCCCGCCCCGCAGGCCCGGACACGCATGCAGGAATCAGAGGCGCGCGTCGCCCGTCGCGAGAGTCAAGGGAATGGGAGAGGAAGGAGGCGGAGCACTCCGTGCACCGTCGCCGCAGGATGCAGGCGGAGCCCGACGAGGACGCGCAGCTCCTCGATTGGGTCTACCATCGGTAGCTTACGCCCGCAGAGACGGACGCGTCGCGGCTCCGCGGGAAGAACGCCAAGGCGCTCCGAATTGCCATTGAGCAGTCCGAGCGTGAGGCGGTGGAGGCAACGACTGAGGCAGCTCGACCCGCGAAGCTCAAGCGGTAGCAGGACAGGGTCGTCCGGCGGTTTAAAGGGGTCATCATCCTCTCTGACATCTCCGACGACGACGACCACGGCTCCTCGTTCGACAACTCATACGATCCTCCACCTGCCGCCGATGCCTACAACTATGCAGGCGACTGAAAGGGCAAAGGGTCAGAGAGGAAGTGGTGAAGCTCCGTCGTCTCTGTTTTTAATTTCAAATTTTTAGTAATTTAGTTTAAACTTGTCTGTCGTTTATGTAAATTATGTGAACTTTGACGATTTTTTGAAGATCCTTTGGTGATCTTCTGGTGATCGGAATGTGCATTTCTATGTCCGTTTGATGATATACGTTGTTCACTTTTTTATGCTGCATGCTTTAGTATGAATAGAGGGTATCGAATATAATATGCACGAACGTGGATGATAGAATTTAATAAGTGACCGGTCAGTGCTCGCGGACACGCCTAACATTTGAGGGCTCGGATTTGCAGGTTGCAGCTGTAGATGCTCTTAGACGTTGCAGATCACCACGGCTTCATATCCACCAGCCCAGTTCAGTTTGGTTAAATATACTGTGTGACCAAGCGTTTCAATTACACTTTATCTACACTGGCCTCTGGCCAATTATTGTGGGGCTTATGCCGTTGTCCAGCAACCATGCAATTATGCAAATGACAGGAATCCCATGCTGATGTCGTTCGGGAGATGACGCTGACGCTGATTAATCCTCCCCGAGCACTGACACTGTGACATTAAAAACCAGTCCTGCGAATCTAG
>NC_041382.1:229280266-229307547 GCF_002162155.2 Triticum dicoccoides | reverse complement strand
CCGCCTGAGGTGTGCTCCGGCGCGCGCGCCCGACACCGATGAGGGTGGCGGCGGGGATTCGGCGGCTGCTCGTCTCGGGTAGGGCCTCGGCACGTGGGGCGGCGGCCCCGGCAGGTGAGGGTGGGGTGGCCCTGGCGGCGGGCTGCCTTGCCGGTGCGAGCTAGGCGCCCCTCGGTCGCGCGGGTGACGAGGTGGCGGCGGTCGGCGGTCGCTGGTGGGCATCCCTCCCCGCAGGTATGCCACTGATGAAACCCATCCCCTCCACCCCGATCTGCTCCTTCCTTTGCCAGATCTGGGTCCTAGTGGCTTAGGCCGATGCTCCCGGCTGCTGGCTGCGCGGATCTCGTCGGGCGGGGTTGGATCCGGGGGAAACCCCTGGCCGGCGCGGCGGTCACACCAAAGGCGACGCCTTGGGCGCCGTTCCCCTCCTTGGAGGCTGTGGTGTGGATCCTCCCCCTCCTTCCGTCCCCTGCTAGGTGAAAGCCTAGGTCCCCTGCTTCAGGCGGCGACGGCACGTCCGTGTCGTTCTCCTTCTTGAAGGCACCGTCCGGGGATTGCAGGAGCGGCGAGAGAGTTTGGTTGTGAATGTGATGATGGCGGGAGACAGCTTGTTTTCTTCATAGGTCGCTGGCTGGAGGGTCCCTATCGAGGTCGCTGGCGGGTCGATGCCCGCGAGCCTGGGCAAGAGGGGATCGGGTTCCCCTCTTCGGCGACAACGATATTCCTTTTGGTGGGAGCACTGTGCTCCGGCGAATCCAGCGCTGGCCTTTGATCTACTTATCGCTGCTTCCCTTGTTTCTGTGACTGTGGCTGGCAGCTCTTGCCCTTTGGTGTGGCTGAGCCGCAGACGAAGATGGTGCTTGTTTGTAGTGTGCCCTGGGCTGGCGGTCCTGCTCTAGTCTCTTCTCCTTGCAGTTTGGAGGCCATCCATCTGGGTTTTGGGGTGAACCGAGCCGCCGTCTGCCGGTACGGCATCCTTCGAGCCAGGATGAAGGGGTAGGGGCCCTTTGCAGAGGCAGCAACAGATGGTGGTCCGGTCCATGGCTGGCTCCGAGGGCGGCTGTGATCACCAAGCTTGCGCGGTGGTGCATTCCTCCCAAGACCCTAGTTTTGTTCTGTTGGTGTAGGTCGCCCAGTAGGGTGTTGGTAGCAGCATGGTGATGCCTTGGCTCACTCTGTTACTGCCTTGAGTTGTTTTGCTTGAGTTCCTTGTATCCGTCGCTCGGTTTCTTTTTATTTGCGTTGTAAGCGGTTGTCTTTGTAATCCTGGCCGGTTGATGGCTTTGTTAATTCAAAGCCGGGCTCTCCTTGAGCCTTCGTTCCAAAAAAAAATCTAGTGCCAGCAGAAGTAGATACGTACACTACAGGTACAGGAGCAACTGAATTGCAGAGGACCCATCTTTTTTTTTGTTCTTTAACAAGTGCAGGAGTACACAAGTGTCAAGTGGGCACTGCAATGCCGCGGCCATGAACGGATGGATCCAAGTGCAAATAGAAAGGAGGAGAGGGCATCGCATCGGGGTTGAGGTTGAGGTTGAGGAAGACGAGGCCAGGGTCCGTGCTTGTGTGCCCGCGCTCCGATGCGCCTTGCTCTATCAGGAATCTCTCGCCCGATCGATCTGCGCTTGCTCTAGCTCAGTACTACGGGGCCTGTTTGGTAGCCGCACAAAGGTCAACCAGCCCCACGCATGATCAGATGACTTGAAACCAGTGACTTATAAGTCACGTCCGTTTAATTGTTATCCGACTTATAAGTCACCTGATCACATTTTTCCATCTTATTTTTTTATGTAAAGGTGATGGGACCCATGCAAAAGGGGGTGATTTATAAGTTTTAAGTTGGGGTGGAGCAAACTTATGACTTATAAGTTGGGTCTGTTTGGTAAAATAAGTCACTTTTTTCACTTTCCGAGTTATAATTGGTGACTTATTTGAAACCAAACAGGGCCTTAGTCTGTTTAATTGCTTGCATTCGTTGTTTGGGTTGTATCGCACGGAACTTAAAGCACCTCTCAATCAGCCGTGTTAGGAATGTTTAAATAGGCAGTTTTTTCACAACTAGACCCGCGGGGTGCACATGGGCGACAGCGGCTGCATGCGAGGAGCCACTCTCAATAAGTCGCGTTGTTTCCTGAAGCACCGACAATACTTACCCTCACCGCTCTCAACCTCTCCCACTCACACCGGTGGCGGCGACGATCAGCGGATCGGAGAACAACAAGGCAACCACCGGCCTCCATCACCAGCGTCAGCAACATCAACAATATCACTTCGGCAATGGCGGTAAGCCTTATTTTCACCTCCTCACTTACTATTTCACATTCATCCGCATTTAGATTCGGTCCGCGTAATCCATCAACGTTCTAGGGGAATGGGGAATCAAGGTAAATAGCCAAAGGGATATAGGATTGATCAGAATTTCTTCATGAGTACTCCCTCAGTCCCAAAATAAGTGTCTTAACTTTGTACTAACTTTAGTACAAAATTGTACTAAAGGTAAGACACTTATGTTGGGACGGATAGTACAAAGTTAAGACACTTATTTTGGGACTGAGGGAGTACTAAGTAGCGATGGATTTTAGGGTTCCGATCCGGATTGAGTACAAGGGGAATGGGGATTGGGGTTAATCTTACACAACAACATCAAATCCTAGCCCTGGCGACCCTGGAAGCGCTTGGAGCAGCGGGGACCCTTGGCCTTGTTCTTGTCCTCCGGCTGGAACACCATCTCGTCGTCCTCGTCCTCGTCTAGATCGATCGGCAAAGTACGACGGCCTCGCTCCGGCGCCCTGACCACCACCTCCACCACTTCTTCCTTCTCCTCCTGCTCCAGAGCGATGACCTCCGGCGCCACAAATGTTCTATTCTAGAAAGCTGTGGCACGATGGTCTTGAGGAGCCCTGTACTCTCTGTACTTGAACACCTTGCCCTCTGTCCAGCATCGCCGGAGTCGGCCTAATCATGGCCCAGTGCAGGATGTCGACAGGCATATCGTCCTTCATTGGGTCGGGAATCAGCGTCTTCAACTCCTCTGCGTTGCCTTCTTGACCACAACATCAACCTCCGTGTGCATGTCTTCGGTGCTACTGAAGTTCTAGCACATTTCCATGGTGTTCTCGAACTTGGTGAGGTCACCGAGTGATCACCCCATGAAGAAAGCCCTTCATCCAATGCTCCAAGGGAAGGGGTTGGGGTTGGAGTTCATGGCGACGAATAGGTGGTAGAGGAGTGAGAGACATAGAGGGTTAACTAAGTGCGATGGTGGGTAAGTACTAAGCAGTGAGCGTCAGGCTAGGTAAATATAGGGACGATAGGTTTTAATGCCGATTAGCCTTTCGAATTTTTGAAGAAAATATGCTCTAGAGGCAATAATAAAGTTGTTATTTATATTTCCTTATATCATGATAAATGTTTATTATTCATGCTAGAATTGTATGACAAAGGGAACAACGTATATCGTTATGCCGTTTGACCGATAAAGATCTTCGTAGAATACGTAGGAACCAATATGAGCATCCAGGTTCCGCTATTGGTTATTGACCGAAGACATGTCTCAATCATGTGTACATAGTTCTCAAACCCGTAGGGTCCGCACGCTTAACGTTCGGTGACGATCTGTATTACGAGTTTATGTGTTTTGATGTAACGAAGGTAGTTTGGAGTCCCGGATTTGATCACGGACATGACGAGGAGTCTCGAAATGGTCGAGACATAAAGATCGATATATTGGAAGCCTATGTTTGGACATCGGAATGGTCCTGGATGAGTTCGGGCATTTTCCGGAGTACCGGGAGGTTACCGGAACCCCCCGGGGAGTATATGGGCCTTATTGGGCCTTAGTGGAAAAGAGGAGAGGGAAGGAAAAGGTGGGAGGCGCGCCCCCTAGCCCAATCCAAATTGGGATCCCCCCCCCTTTTCCTTTCTCCTCTCCCCCTTCCTTCTCTCCTACTCTTACTACATGGAAGGGGAGAATCCTACTCCCGGTGGGAGTAGGACTCCCCTAGGGCGCGCCATAGAGAGGGTCGGCCCCTCCCCTCCTTCACTCCTTTATATACGGGGGAGGGGGCACCCCATAGACACACAGGTTGATCATTGATCTTTTAGCCGTGTGCGGTGCCCCCCTCCATCAAAATCCACCTCGGTCATATCGTAGCGGTGCTTAGGCGAAGCCCTGTTCCGGTAGTAACATCATCACCGTCATCACGCTGCCGTGCTGACGAAACTCTCCCTCAAAACTCTACTGGATTATGAGTTCGCGGGACTTCACTGAGCCAAACGTGTGCAGATCGTGGAGGTGACGTACCTTCGGTGCCAGATCGTGAATACATACGACTACATCAACCGCATTGTCATAACGCTTCCGCTTATGGGCTACGAGGGTACGTAGACAATACTCTCCCCTCTCGTTGCTATGCATCACCATGATCTTGCGTGTGTGTAGGATTTTTTTTAAATTACCGCGTTCCCCAACAGTGGCATCCAAGCCAGGTCTATGCGTAGATGTTATATGCACGAGTAGAACACAAAAAGAGTTGTGGGCATGGGTATATACATATTTCCTGCCGTCACTAGTTGATTCTTGATTCAGCGGTATTGTTGGATGAAGTGGCTCAGACCGACATTATGCGTACGCTTACGCGAGACTGGTTCTACCGACGTGCTTCGCACACAGGTGGCTAATGGGTGTCAGTTTCTCCAACTTTAGTTGAATCAGATTCAATGAACAGGGTTCTTTCTGAAGATCAAAAAGCAATCACTATACCGCGTTGTGGTTTTTGATGCATAGGTAAGAACGGTTCTTGCTTAGCCCGTAGCAGCCACGTAAAACTTGCAATAACAAAGTAGAGGACGTCTAACTTGTTTTTGCAGGGCATGTTGTGATGTGATATGGTCAAGACATGATGCTAAATTTTATTGTATGAGATGATCATGTTTTGTTAAAGTTATCGGCAACTGGCAGAAGCCTTATGGTTGTCTCTTTATTGCATAAGATGCAAGCGCCAAATAATTGCTTTACTTTATCGCTATGCGATAGCAATAGTTGCAAGAGCAATAGTTGGTGAGACGACCATGTGATGACACGTTGATAGAGATCAAGATGATGGAGATCATGGTGTCATGCCGGTGATGATAGAGATCATGACGGTACTTTGGAGATGGAGATCAAAGGCGCAAGATGATCATGGCCATATCATGTCACATATTTTAATTGCATGTGATGTTTATCCTTTATGCATCTTATTTTGCTTAGTTCGGCGGTAGCATTATAAGATGATCTCTCACTAAATTTCAAGGTATAAGTGTTCTCCCTGAGTATGCACCGTTGCGACAGTTCGTCGTGCCGAGACACCACATGATGATCGGGTGTGATAAGCTCTACGTTCACATACAACGGGTGCAAGCCAGTTTTGCACACGCGGAATACTCGGGTTAAACTTGACGAGCCTAGCATATGCAGATATGGCCTCGGAACACTGGATACCGAAAGGTCGAGCATGAATCATATAGTAGATACGATCAACATAGTGATGTTCACCATTGAAAACTACTCCATCTCACGTGATGATTGGACATTGTAACACCCCGAGAATCATGCTACAGTAATCCCATGCTAATGGCCATGTCATCACATCATAGTTAAATTACCATAAGAAATAATTCAACTCCGAAACCCTAGTCAAGTTCAAGATTCAAATTGTATGTGAAATTTAAAGTTTCACAAACATGTCCGAAAAATAGTTCATGTTTTTGCAGATATTCCATACGTATTTTTCATGATGAAACCAACCTCATTCGGATTCCAAAAATGTCCCTGGGGATTAATAAAGTGGATTAGTAGCATTTAAGTTGGCCGTTTAAAATTCAAACACAAATTTAAATAATTGCAAATGCCCTCAAAAAAATTTAATGCAACCCTAGACTATTGCATACCCTTTTTTGTGCAAAGTTTCATAAGTAACAAAATTCTTTTGATCACTAAACTATTTAGGAGACAGTAGCTACTTACTATTTTAGCGAAAGAAAAACACGGTTTGGAATTTGGCACTTGGCCCATTGCTATAGTAGGAGCCCAACCCACCTAGGGCCTCTTCTTCAGTCGTTCTGTTCACAGGGAGACAGAGTGTCTCCGTGTCGAGCATCCATGGCATCCTGGCCATGGATGGCCTCCACGTCCTCCCCATCCTCCTATAACTGTGCCAAATGAAAACACTAGATCGAGTGCGTCCATCTCCCCCTCTTTCCCCCATCACCCCCTTCTTCTTCTGCTCTAAATCGAGCTTGATATTTTCGATGTCACCACTGCCTCGCCCTTGTTGCCATGGCCACCGTCGTCGCCGTCGCTCGGTGGCACGTCCTGGAGGATCGCCATGCTCGGCTTTGTCCGTTTCAGGGACCAGCTCGAGTCGAGGAGCTGCGTAACCACCGCCATCATCGCCTTCTTCAACCGGCCGTCACCAACTTGTCGTCGATGCCGTTGCTCCGGTCCACCCCCGACCTCCCTGACCTCGTCTCCGGCACCGCTGTGAGAGGCTCTTCCAAACCCCTCTCTCTCTGTTGTCGATTAGTCGCCGTAGCCGCGGTCACCAAGCTCGTCTGAGACCTCGCGTACGCGTGCGTGCATGGTGTGTTGTGCTGCACCTATGCCGCGGCTTAGCCGCTGCTTTGCTGCTACTCTGCTCGTAGCTGTTGCCACTGCCGCTGCTGTTGCTTTTGCCGCTGCCTACTGCTTCTTCTACTGCCGCCGCTCGCGTCATCTGCCTGCGCCGTTGCCTTCCGCAGCCGCCGGCGCCCTACCTTGCGCCCGGTCATGCCTCCGCATGTGTGCCCGCATCTTCCTAGTGCCGCTCCCCACCGCGCACCAACCGCGCCCCGGCCCACTCGTGGCCCCGCCCGGGCCCTGCTCTGCTTCGCCGCCGTCGCCTGCAACTCGCCTCCCGCTCGCCACCCGCAGCGCTACTGCCGCTGCTAGTCTCGCTCCGGCCTCACCACCCTCTGCTGCCGCTCTACCTACTGCTCCCCGCCGCCGCTCCACTCCGCCCCTGGCCACCTGCCACCTCGCGCCGCCGCTGAGCCTCGCCCGCGCCGCCCGCAGCGGCTCCGCGCCCACGTTGTCCGCCTGCCGGAGCTCCCGCCTCGCAAGCCATCGCCACCTTGCTCGTCGTCCCCGCCACCCCTACCTGCGCTGGCTGCCTGGCCGCACCGGGCCGCCCCTCCCGCTGCTTGCCGTGCCCCTCGGCCGGCCATGGACGCCCGTGCCTGAGCACAGCCCCTGTGGCCTGCTGGCTCACTGCCAGGTGGGGCCGGCCTTAAAAAAGGGAAAAGAAGGAGATAACAGAAATAAAATGAAAATAACAGTGTGACACTGACATGCGGGACCCGCTGACCGGTCAAAGTTTGACCAGTCTACTGCTGCGCCAGCAGTTGACTGGCCCCACTTGTCGGCCACTGGTGCACCTCTGGGTGCACTGCACCAAGTGCACCTAGCCTTTTCTGCCTAGTTTGTTTTAATTAAAATAAAACCCAGGAATTTCAGAATATTGTTTTAAACTTTGAAAAATCATAGAAATTAATCCGTAACCCGGATGAAAAAGTTTTATACATGAAAGTTGCTCAGAACGATGAGACGAATCCGAATACGTAGCCCGCTCGCCCGCCACACATCCCTAGCATAGCGAACATGCAACATTCCACCTCCGGTCCGTCTGTCCGAAAATGCGAAACATCTGGAATACTTCCCCGGATGTTTTCCCCCTTCGCCGGTATCACCTAGTACTGCGTTAGGTCATCTCTAGCACCGTGTAATGCCATGTTATGCTTTGATTGCTCTATTATTTACTATGTTCCCCCTCCGTTACTTCTTTCCGGTAGACCTCGAGACCGCCGCCGATACCCCCGTGATCGACTACATCAACGATGACCCCTCCTTCTTGCCAGAGCAACCAGGCAAGCCCCCCCTTAATCACCAGATATCACCTACTCTCCTCTATACTGCTTGCATGAGAGTAGTGTAGCTTGCTACTGCTTTCCGTTAATCCTATTCTGATGCATAGCCTATCATTGTTGCTACAACTGTTGATACCTTACCTGCAATCCTAATACTTAGTATAGGATGCTAGTTTATCATCAGTGGCCATACATTCTTGTCCGTCTGCCATGCTATACTATCGGGTCGTGATCACTCGGGAGTTGATCATGGGAATATACATATACATAATATATGATACTTATGGTGACTAAAGACGGGTCGGCTCGTAGGAGTACCCGCGAGTGATTCACGGATTGGGTCCGAAAGGACGTTTGTCCCGACGGCCCTCTGAGTGGATCTTTGTGGCGAAGCGAAAGGGCGGGTTGAGACCACCTAGGAGAGAGGTGGGCCTGGCCCTGGTCGGCGTTCGCGGTTATTTCAAGATAACACATTTAACGAGATCTTGGTATTTGATCCGAGTCTGGCTACTGGCCTATACGCACTAACCATCTATGCGGGGACAGTTATGGGCACTCGACGTCGTGGTATCAGCTGAAGCCTTCGTGACGTCAGCGACTGTGCGGCGCGCGCCGGGTTGGACTGGAACGCCTACTCTTGTATAAGGGAGGCTAGGTCTGCTCACCGGCCGCGTACGCAACATGCAGGTGTGCAATGGGCGATGGGCCCAGACCCCTGCACCATAGGATTTAGACCGGCGTGCTGACCTCTCTGTTGTGCCTAGGTAGGGCTGCGACGTGTTGATCTTCCGAGGCCGGGCATGACCCAGGAAAGTGTGTCCGGCCAAATGGGATCGAGCGTGTTGGGTTATGTGGTGCACCCATGCAGGAAAGTTAATCTATTCGAATAGCCGTGATCTTCGGTAACAGGACGACTTGGAGTTGTACCTTGACCTTATGACAACTAGAATCGGATACTTAATAAAACACACCCTTCCAAGTGCCAGATACAACCGGTGGTCGCTCTCTCACAGGGTGACGAGGGGAGGATCATCGATTAGGATTATGCTATGCGATGCTACTTGATGAACTTACCATCTACTCTCTTCTCCTGCTGCAAGATGGAGGTTATCAGAAGCGTAGTCTTCGAAAGGACTAGCTATCCCCCTCTTATTCCGGCATTCTGCAGTTCAGTCCACATATGATACCCTTATTCCATTTGATACCAATGCATACATACGTAGTGTAGCTCCTTGCTTGCGAGTACTTTGGATGAGTACTCATGGTTGCTTCTCTCCCCCTTTTCCCCTTTCCTATATCCGATTGCTGCAACCAGACGTTGGAGTCCAGGAGCCAGACGCCACCGTTGATGACGACTACTACTACTCGGGAGGTGCCTACTACTACGTGCAGCCCGCTGACGATGACCAGGAGTAGTTAGGAGGATCCCAGGCAGGAGGCATGCGCCTCTTTCGATCTGTATCCCAGTTTGTGCTAGCCTTCTTAAGGCAAACTTGTTTAACTTATGTCTGTACTCAGATATTGTTGCTTCCGCTGACTCTTGTGTATTCAAGCTTATGCATTCGAGCCCTCGAGGCCCCTGGCTTGTAATATAAAGCTTGTATTATTTTAATTTGTGTCTAGAGTTGTGTTGTGATTGTTGGGGAACGTAGTAATTTCAAAAAAATTCCTACGCACACACAAGATCATGGTGATGCATAGCAACGAGAGGGGAGAGTGTGATCTACGTACCCTTGTAGATCAACAACGGAAGCGTTTGGTTGATGTAGTCGAACGTCTCCACGGCCCGCCCAATCAAGCACCGAAACTACGGCACCTCCGAGTTCTAGCACACGTTCAGCTCGATGACGATCCCCGGGCTCCGATCCAGCAAAGCGTCGGGGAGTAGTTCCGTCAGCACGAAGGCGTGGTGACGAACTTGATGTTCTACCGTTGCAGGGCTTCGTCTAAGCACCGCTACAATATGACCGAGGTGGAATATGGTGGAGGGGGGCACCGCACACGGCTAAGGAACAATCACGAAGATCAACTTGTGTGTCTAGGGGTGTCCCCCTGCCCCCGTATATAAAGGAGCAAGGGGAGGAGGCCGGCCGGCCCCTATAGGCGCGCCAGGAGGAGTCCTCCTCCTAGTAGGAGTAGGACTCCTACTAGGAGGGGGAAAGAAGTGGGGAGGGAGAGGGAAAGGGGGGCGCCGCCCCCCCTCTCCTAGTCCAATTCGGACCAGGGGGGAGGAGGCGCGCGGCCCACCTCTGGCAGCCCCTCTCTCTCTCCACTAAGGCCCATATGGCCCATTACTTCTCCTGGGGGGGGTTCCGGTAACCCTCCGGCTCTCCGGTTTTCTTCGAAATCACCCGGAACACTTCCGGTGTCCGAATATAGCCGTCCAATATATCAATCTTTATGTCTCAACCATTTCGAGACTCCTCGTCATGTCCGTGATCACATCCGGGACTCCAAACTAACTTCGGTACATCAAAACTCATAAACTCATAATATAACTGTCATCGAAACCTTAAGCGTGCGGACCCTACGGGTTCGAGAACAATGTAGACATGACCGAGACACGTCTCCGGTCAATAACCAATAGCGGAACCTGGATGCTCATATTGGCTCCTACATATTCTACGAAGATCTTTATCAGTCAGACCGCATAACAACATACGTTGTTCCCTTTGTCATCGGTATGTTACTTGCCCGAGATTCGATCGTCAGTATCTCAATACCTAGTTCAATCTCGTTACCGGCAAGTCTCTTTACTCGTTTCATAATACATCATCTCGCAACTAACTCATTAGTTGCAATGCTTGCAAGGCTTATGTGATGTGCATTACCGAGAGGGCCCAGAGATACCTCTCCGACAATCGGAGTGACAAATCCTAATCTCGAAATACGCCAACCCAACATGTACCTTTGGAGACACCTTTAGAGCACCTTTATAATCACCCATTTACGTTGTGACGTTTGGTAGCACACAAAGTGTTCCTCCGGCAAATGGGAGTTGCATAATCTCATAGTCATAGGAACATGTATAAGTCATGAAGAAAGCAATAGCAACATACTAAACGATCGGGTGCTAAGCTAATGGAATGGGTCATGTCAATCAGATCATTCACCTAATGATGTGATCTCGTTAATCAAATAACAAATCCTTGTTCATGGTTAGGAAACATAACCATCTTTGATTAACGAGCTAGTCAAGTAGAGGCATACTAGTGACACTCTGTTTGTCTATGTATTCACACATGTATTATGTTTCCGGTTAATACAATTCTAGCATGAATAATAAACATTTATCATGATATAAGGAAATAAATAATAACTTTATTATTGCCTCTAGGGCATATTTCCTTCAGTCTCTCACTTGCACTAGAGTCAATAATCTAGATTACACAGTAATGATTCTAACACCCATGGAGCCTTGGTGCTGATCATGTTTTGCTCGTGGAAGAGGCTTAGTCAACGGGTCTGCAACATTCAGATCCGTATGTATCTTGCAAATCTCTATGTCTCCCACCTGGACTAGATCCCGGATGGAATTGAAGCGTCTTTTGATGTGCTTGGTTCTCTTGTGAAATCTGGATTCCTTTGCCAAGGCAATTGCACCAGTATTGTCACAAAAGATTTTCATTGGACCCGATGCACTAGGTATGACACCTAGATCGGATATGAACTCCTTCATCCAGACTCCTTCATTTGCTGCTTCCGAAGCAGCTATGTACTCCGCTTCACATGTAGATCCCGCTACAACGCTTTGTTTAGAACTGCACCAACTGACAGCTCCACCGTTTAATGTAAACACGTATCCGGTTTGCGATTTAGAATCGTCCGGATCAGTGTCAAAGCTTGCATCAACGTAACCTTTTATGATGAGCTCTTTGTCACCTCCATATATGAGAAACATATTCTTAGTCCTTTTCAGGTATTTCAGGATGTTCTTGACCACTATCCAGTGATCCACTCCTGGATTACTTTGGTACCTCCCTGCTAGACTTATAGCAAGGTGTAGGATCGAAAGTATGTCTAGAGGGGGGGAGGTGATTAGACTACTTGACCAAATAAAAACTTAACATTTTCCCAATTTTAGTTCTTGGCCGATTTTAGCTATTGTAGGACAAGTCAAGCAATCATCACACAATTCAAGCAAGCATGCAAAGAGTATATTGGCAGTGGAAAGTAAAGCATGCAACTTGCAAGAATGTAAAGGGAAGGGTTTGGAGAATTCAAACGCAATTGGAGACACGGATGTTTTTCCCGTGGTTCGGATAGGTGGTGCTATCCTACATCCACGTTGATGGAGACTTCAACCCACGAAGGGTAACGGTTGCGCGAGTCCACGGAGGGCTCCACCCACAAAGGGTAACGGTTGCGCGAGTCCACGGAGGGCTCCACCCACGAAGGGTCCACGAAGAAGCAACCACCCACGAAGGGTCCTTGAAGAAGCAACCTTGTCTATCCCACCATGGCCATCGCCCACGAAGGACTTGCCTCACTAGCGGTAGATCTTCACGAAGTAGGCGATCTCCTTGCCCTTACAAACTCCTTTGTTCAACTCCACAATCTTGTCGGAGGCTCCCAAGTGACACCTAGCCAATCTAGGAGACACCACTCTCCAAGAAGTAACAAATGGTGTGTAGGTAATGAACTCCTTGCTCTTGTGCTTCAAATGATAGTCTCCCCAACACTCAACTCTCTCTCATAGGATTTCGATCTGGTGGAACGAAGATTTGAGTGGAAAGCAACTTGGGGAAGGCTAGAGATCAAGATTCATATGGTAGGAATGGAATATCTTGGTCTCAACACATGAGTAGGTGGTTCTCTCTCAGAACATATGAGTTGGAATTGTGTATGTGTTCTGATGGCTCTCTCCACGAATGAAGAGGAGGTGGAGGGGTATATATAGCCTCCACACAAAATCCAACCGTTACACACAGTTTTCCAATCTCGGTGGGACCGAATCAAAAAACTCGGTCGGACCGAAAAGGTAAACCTAGTGACCGTTAGAGATTTTCGGTGGGACTGACATGCAACTCGGTAGGACCGATATGATTAGGATTTGGGCATAACGTAATCTCGGTGAGACTGATTACACAAACTCGGTGAAACCGATTTTGGTAATTAGCTAACCAGAGAGTTGGTCAGGCAAACTCGGTGGGACCGATTTTCTCTTTTGGTGAGACCGAAAAGTTACAAAAAGGAAACACTGAATTTACATTGCAATCTCGGTGGGACCGATTCTCTCTTTCAGTGAGACCGAAAAGTTACGGAAGGGAAACAGAGAGTTTGCAATCCCATCTCGGTGAGACCGAGATCCCTATCGGTAGAACCGAATTGCTAGGGTTTGGCAGTGGCTTATGACAAGTGAAACTCGATGGCGCCGGATAGAAAGAATCGGTAGGACCGAGTTTGGCTTAGGGTTTAGGTCATATGTGGATATGGGAAAGTAGTTGAGGGTTTTGGAGCATATCAGTAAGCACATGAAGCAAGAGGCTCATTAAGCAACACCTCATCCCTCCTTGATAGTATTGGCTTCTCCTAAAGACTCAATGTGATCTTGGATCACTAAAATATAAAATGAAGAGTCTTGAGCTTTTGAGCTTGAGCCAATCCTTTGTCCTTAGCATTTTGAGGGTTCCACTTTCAAATCCATGCCATGCCAATCATTGAGCTTTCCTGAAATAGTCATCTTGGAATAGCATTAGCTCAATGAGCTATATGTTGTTATGAATTACCAAAACCACCTAGGGATAGTTGCACTTTCAATCTCCCCCTTTTTGGTAATTGATGACAACATATAGATCAAAGCTTCGACAAATGATAATAAGCATGAAATATATCGTCGCTTTGAGAAGTATGTGACAAGTGAGAGCTCCCCCTAAATTTGTGCATATTTAAAATTTGCTTTGGACTGCAAATGCACAAAGAGTTAGAGTCATGGGTTACTCTTCCATGTCACATACATCTTGGTGGAGCGCTTAAAATGATAAGAATGAAATACATGCACTCATCACGAAGAATAGTGAATGATCACATAAGATAGATAAGATATATCAAGCATGCATAAGTGTAGCTTATGATCAAACACATGATCATCAATGTCTCACGAGCAATGACATAGTATCTCAAGCACTCAAAAGCAAACAAAGTTCGAAAAACCACCAAATAAAGCAAGAGAGAAAAAAGCAACACTCTCTCTCTCGAAGCCTATGATCTATACATTTTCTCCCCCTTTGGCAACAAGTTACCAAAAAGTTCCTAGAAAATGCATAGTGCTAAGTCGACACCCAGGCTTGATCTTCAGGTGGTGGTGGAGTCCGGAGCACTCCAAGGACGAAGCCTTCTGTAGACGTGGTTGGAGTTGAGGCCGAAGTGGAGAGTTGGTGGAACTGAGGCTGTAGCTGGTGCAGAAGTGGTGGCTCTGGTGTCAGCAACTGGCACTGCATATGATCTCTGAGCTCTTGGCGCTCTGGCAAATGCATCAGTTGTAGTCTTTCCCTTCCTCTCCTGCATATCATCCTGAAGTTGTTCCACTGCAGACTGAATCTCTGTCACTTTGACATCCAAGTCATAGAACTTTTGTTCCATGATCCTCTCTAAGCTTGCCTGGTTCTGAGTTAGGGTAGCTAGTCCTTGCTCAATCCGCAGGGTGGATGCAATCAAGTAACCAAGCTGCTCTTGTTTGGTTTTCAGGAAATATTCAGATGCCTCCTCTTGAGTAGGCATCTTGGCAGCTTTCTCCTTCCTCGCCTTCTCCTTCTTGGCTTGTGCTTGGGTAGATGATGCCTCATTCTCAGTCATGACCACTTGATTATCTTCAAAATCTGGACGGATGGGCAGGTGTTCCTTGTCCAATAAGTATATCCCCGTGCCCAACTTAGAGTTGATGAGCTCCTGAATCTGTGGGGCATATCCACGGCTCCTCTTCTGGTCTGCTGCTGTCCTCTTGATTGTTTCAATCATAAGGCTCGTGACTTTGAATTTCTGTGGCACGTCAAAGATATGAAGCAAGTTGATCGCGTGGCCCCTGATCATCTTGTGATCTCCAGACTTGGGCAATAGGGTGTGCCTAAGAATCCAGTTGATGGTTGGCAGCCCTGACAGAAGATAGTGTACTGAGCCAAACTTGAACGTATCAAGTGCTTCATTTGGAATCTCCTTGTACATGTTTGACATTGAGTTGTGGTCCATCTTCTTCTTGGCATAAATATCCAAGTCATCGTCATGCTCTTCTGGGGCATTAATCAGCTGAGCCCATTCAGCAATTGTAGACTGGTACCTCGTACCCTCTGACATCCATACAATCCTGCCATCTGGATAGAAATGGGCTGTGGAGTAGAACTGCATGATGAGTTCCTCGTTCCACTTTGTGAGCTTCTGCCCAACAAAGTCCTCTACTCCACATGCCTTGAAGATGTCCTGCACTCCAGGGTAGTACTCTTTGTTGTCCTTGCCAATCAACCCATCTCATATCACAGACAATTGGATTCTTGTCTTGCAGCACTGTCTCATAAAAGTCTTGCTGTTCCTTGGTGTGAAATCTGTAATCCACAGCAGTCCTTCTCCTTGAAGCATACGGTTCTGCTTCTCTCCACTTCCTGAGCCCTGAATCTCTTCCGAGCTTCATGTCCTCAGCCACAGGATGAGCATCATTGTGGTCTGGGATCTTGGGCTTGAGTTTTCTGAGAACTTGCTCTTCATCATCTTCTGCTTCAACAACAGTCTCAGGCACTGGGGCCTTGTTCTTCTCAGTTGCAGGTATGCTCCTTGTATTTCTCTTTGGTGCAGACTTGGGCTTCGAGGCAGCTTTGGGTGCTTCTTTGGGCTTAGATGTGGCAGCCCCTGATCTTATAGCATCACCCATAAGCTTAGGTGCCTTAGGTGCTGGTGCAGCAACCTCTTCTTCCTCCTCTTCTTCCATGATGGAAGCCTTTCCAAGCACTCTGGCTACGGTCTTCTTCACCCTTTCCTTTCTTTTCTTGCCTTCAGCAGCAACTGGCTCTATGGGTGCAGGCTTTTCAGGAATCTGAGTTGAAACTCTGGCCTTGGGCATAGGCTGCCTACCTGCTGGCCTTTTGATCTTTAAGCCTGGCTTTGTGCCGTGTGCTGGCTCAACTCTCTTTGATGTGGCTTCCTCTTCCTCTGCCACATAATCTTCATCCTCAGAATCTGAAGTTCTCTTCTTCCTCTGTCTGGTGGCAGCTTTTGGCAAATTGCTTGGGGTACTTCTGCTGCCATCATCTGAAGAACTTGAGGGACTAGTGCCCTCACTCATCTGCACTTGCTGTTCTGACATGTTCTGGCTATCACTTTGGTCTGACATGATGAACAAGCTGTCTGCTGACCCTATGGATAGTTTATAGATGAGGTAGAATAGATGAGCATCACAAAATGCAGAGATTTTTGCAAAAGAATGATCCAAAAACTTAGTTTTAGTTTCCCACTGAAATCATCTCGGATCTACCGATTTTTAAACTCGGTGATACCGAAGCAGTTTTGGCACCTAAACTAGTGAACTCGGTCAGACCGAGTCACAGTTCGGTGGCACCGAGACTGCTAGGGTTTCACAGAGTTCCAAAATCGGTCACACCGATAAGTAATTCTCGGTCAGACCGAGTCTCACTTGTGCAATGGCATGAGCCAAATCGGTGGGACCGAGTTTTTCAACTCGGTGGGTCCGAGATGGTTTCAGCGGAAACCTAACCCTAAAATTTTCGAATCAAACCTAATCTACGAACGCATTGACTGGATAGGAGTGTTTCAATCGTGGCAAGAATCATGATGATCACAATGTGCTAAGAATCGGATTGGGGAATAGCACAAAGATCGAGTCCATACCCTAGTTCGGCGGAGACTCGCTACGGCGGCAACGGCGGGGTAGAATTCCATTGATGGTGATGGAGACCAGTGACTGGAGGCGGCTGGCGGCGAGGAGACGATCCGGAGACCAAGTTGGCAGAGCAGGCTATCGCGCGGGCGAAGGGGTTCGGAGAAATTTCCAAATTTTTGCCCGTGACTATATATAGCCCGACCCTGTCGGTGTGACCGAGTGGAACAACTCGGTGGCACCGAGATGCAAAACTGTATACAGTTGTTGCAACTCGGTGTGACCGAAAGGTTCAAATCGGTTGCACCGAGATCGAAAACATAGATCAACTTAATGATCTCGGTAGGACCAAAAGTAGGGTATCGGTCAGACCGAGAATCATAAAGAGGTTTTGGAAGTTTAAGTCTATGACGAATCGGGGACTCCGAACGCTCCTCACACAGAGTGGTTCGAATCTGACTTGATCAAATTTTGTGATATAGCATGAATAGAGTTTGAGACGAGAAAAGCATAGATAGCTAGAGGAGGTTCTTAGGCATTCTTGTCCATCCACTTGGCAAAAGGAAATAAAACCAAACAATCAAAACAACAAGTGGATGTCCTCGAATGAGTAAAATATGCAACCAGCATGCTCACACAAAAAGATGGCAAATGAAATATGTGACAAGGCATGCACAACCAATTCTAGCATCTATCAAGCAATTTGCGATGACAAGGTCATCTATATATGAGTATATTGACTTAGGAGTCAAGTGAGAACACTTGATCATAGGTCATACTCATCGTTTAAGCTCAAGTGGGGTTACCACTTTTACATAAAGCATTGTTGTGTTCACATCTTTAGAGTTGCTTTAGCTCAAGTCTTAGAGTAAAGCTCCCCCTAGATGTGATATCCCCCTTAGAGGGATGAACTAACCTCGGGTTTTGTCGATGATGACTTCATGTAGATGTTGAAGATGTGGATGCTCAATGTTGATGTAGATCACTTGGAGCTATCCATTTGAGTGAATTGCACTTTCAATACCTACATGGGTTAGTCCCACAAGGAACAAACAAGGATATCCATAGACATAGAGTGATGCACACACAAGATGATGTCCATGAAAACTTTTAGCTTACCTTGTCCCTTGTCTTACCAACAAGAGGGTTTGTGACTCCTTGAACTAGTGCAAGATGTGGAAGTTGATTGCACTTGTTCTTTCCAAAATGATAAGAGTGAAGTATGTTGGCGGAGTCACCCTCAAGAACTCTCTAGTTCTTCTTCTTTTGGATCCACACCATCTTGATGGGAATCCTTGGAGTTGTAGTCATACTTGATGAAGTGGAACTTGAAGTAGTCTTGGGAATCCACTTGACTAAGGTCTTAGGAGCTTCTTCAAATGCATCAATTTCCTCTTGAAGCTTGTCCTTGCCTTTTTGCTTGTAGTCTTGTGGTGGAAGATCATCTTGAGCTTGTGTCCCCTTGAAAGAAGTATCATACTTCTCTTGTTGAGGAACAAACTTTGTCTTGGGTTATTGATCTTCTTCCCACTCAACTCCATTGGCATTGAACTTTCGTTCAAAACCAACACCTTGATTCTTCCGGTGCATTCCTTGCTTGCGCACAATTTCCTCGAATTGCTTACTCCCGGCAAGGCTTTTGTACACTCCTTTCTCTATAATTCCCTTCAATAAGCTATTTTCTTGCTCAAGTGTAACTTGGCTAAGAGAATCATTAGTGGAATCAAGAGAACTACTAGAAGCAACAATATTGGATTTAGCATGATCATTGTTACTGCTAGAGGAAGAATCTTTCTTGTTCTTGTTACTAGACTTGACTTGAGGCATGTAAGTGGATAAGAGTAAACGCTTGGCAATGTAAGAAGAACTTTTCTTGCGGAGATCATCATTGATTGCCTTTAAGAACTCATGCTCTTGCTCAAGATTGAGCTTTTCAAAGCGTAATTTCTCATGAGCTCTTAAAAGTTCTCGATGATCTTCGAAGATAGTTTCATGAGCTAACTTAAGAGTGTTTAGTTCTTTAGTTAGAGCCTCAATCTTCTCCTTATCATTGTCATTCATTTTATCTTGCTTAGCATGATTAATTGACGTTTCATCATAGTATTCATCACTAGAGTTGTCAACAAGCAAATCATCACCTAACAAGTCATCTTCATCACTATTGAAATCAACATACTCGGGGTGTGTTACCTTAGGACCTTTGGCCATGAAGCATCTTCCAATTCCTTCATTTGGTGAGTCAAATATGTCGTAGGAGTTGGTTGACACAAGTGCTAGACCGGCAACACCTTCATCTTGAGTATCTTCGGAGTCGGAGTGATAACTTCTCTCGGAGTGGCTGTCGGAGTCGGAGCCGGATACCCATTCACCAACATGAGCTTGATGTCTTCGTTTTGTGTAGCTCCTTGATGATTTTTCCTTCCTTTCCGAACCCTTGCTTCTCCGTGAGTATCTTCGTTCATAACGATCATCTCTACTCCTTCTCTCTCTTGGTGGTGATTCTTTGCTTCTTCTTTTTGGAGAATCTTCTCTTCTCTTGTAGGGATCCGTACACTCATTGGAATAGTGTCCGGGTCTTCCACAACTGTAGCAGTTTCGCTCTCGACTAGAAGATCTTTTGTCATTGTAGGACCTTGACTTGAAGCTTCTATTTTTGCTTCTACTCTTGTATAACTTGTTGAAGTTCTTCACCATTAAGCTCAATTCTTCATTGAAGTTTTGTTTCTCACTTGATGATGTAGGGGCTTCACATGAGGCTTTGTAGGCACCACTTGATTTGTTGTGAAGTTCCTCTTTATCCTTAAGTGACATCTCATGAGCAACTATTCTTCCAATCACCTCCGTTGGCTTGAGATCTTTGTAATTTGGCATCATTTGGATCAATGTGCACACGGTATCATGTTTTCCATCCAAGGCTCTTAGAATCTTCTTGATGATGAATCTATCGGTCATCTCTTCACTTCCTAAGCCGGCAATCTCATTTGTGATGAGAGCAAGCCTAGAGTACATTTCAGCGACACCTTCACCATCCTTCATTTTGAACTTGTCAAGTTGACTTTGAAGCACATCCAACTTGGATTCCTTGACGGAGTCGGTACCTTCGTGCATATCAATCAAAGTGTCCCAAATTTCCTTTGCATTCTCAAGACGGCTGATTTTGTTGAATTCTTCGGGGCACAATCCGTTGAAGAGAATATCACAAGCCTGAGCATTGTATTGCAACATCTTCAACTCAACCACGATAGCTTCACGGTTTGGTTCTTTCCCATCAAAGAAGTCACCTTGCAAACCAACACACACAATAGCCCAAACAGCGGGGTTATGTCCAAGAATATGCATTTTCATTTTATGCTTCCAACTAGCAAAATTAGTACCATCAAAGTAAGGACCTCTACGGTGATAATTTCCCTCGCTAGACGCCATACTCTCCTAGGTTGTGAAACCAAGGCTATGACCACCAAAAGCTACGGAGATCAAAGCAAATGGAGACCAAAGCTCTGATACCACTTATAGGATCGAAAGTATGTCTAGAGGGGGGGGGTGATTAGACTACTTGACCAAATAAAAACTTAACCTTTTCCCAATTTTAGTTCTTGACAGATTTTAGCTATTGTAGGACAAGTCAAGCAATCATCACACAATTCAAGCAAGCATGCAAAGAGTATATTGGCAGCGGAAAGTAAAGCATGCAACTTGCAAGAATGTAAAGGGAAGGGTTTCGAGAATTCAAACGCAATTGGAGACACGGATATTTTTCCCGTGGTTCGGATAGGTGGTGCTATCCTACATCCACGTTGATGGAGACTTCAACCCACGAAGGGTAACGGTTGCGCGAGTCCACGGAGGGCTCCACCCACAAAGGGTAACAGTTGCGCGAGTCCACGGAGGGCTCCACCCACGAAGGGTCCACGAAGAAGCAACCACCCATGAAGGGTCCACGAAGAAGCAACCTTGTCTATCCCACCATGGCCATCGCCCACGAAGGACTTGCCTCACTAGCGGTAGATCTTCACGAAGTAGGCGATCTCCTTGCCCTTACAAACTCCCTTGTTCAACTCCACAATCTTGTCGGAGGCTCCCAAGTGACACCTAGCCAATCTCGGAGACACCACTCTCCAAGAAGTAACAAATGGTGTGTAGGTAATGAACTCCTTGCTCTTGTGCTTCAAATGATAGTCTCCCCAACACTCAACTCTCTCTCATAGGATTTGGATCTGGTGGAAAGAAGATTTGAGTGGAAAGCAACTTGGGGAAGGCTAGAGATCAAGATTCATATGGTAGGAATGGAATATCTTAGTCTCAACACATGAGTAGGTGGTTCTCTCTCAGAACATATGAGTTGGAATTGTGTATGTGTTCTGATGGCTCTCTCCATGAATGAAGAGGAGGTGGAGGGGTATATATAGCCTCCACACAAAATCCAACCGTTACACACAGTTTTCCAATCTCGGTGGGACCGAATCAAAAAACTCGGTCGGACCAAAAAGGTAAACCTAGTGACCCTTAGAGATTTTCGGTGGGACTGACATGCAACTCGGTAGGACCGATATGATTAGGATTTGGGCATAACGTAATCTCGGTGAGACCGATTACACAAACTTGGTGAGACCGATTTTGGTAATTAGCTAACCAGAGAGTTGGTCAGGCAAACTCGGTGGGACCGATTTGCTCTTTCGGTGAGACCGAAAAGTTACAAAAAGGAAACACTGAATTTACATTGCAATCTCGGTGGGACCGATTCTCTCTTTCGGTGAGACCGAAAAGTTATGAAAGGGAAACAGAGAGTTTGCAATCCCATCTCGGTGAGACCGAGATCCCTATCGGTAGAACCGAATTGCTAGGGTTTGGCAGTGGCTTATGACAAGTGAAACTCGGTGGCGCCGGATAGAAAGAATCGGTAGGACCGAGTTTGGCTTAGGGTTTAGGTCATTTGTGGATATGGGAAAGTAGTTGAGGGTTTTGGATCATATCACTAAGCACATGAAGCAAGAGGCTCATTAAGCAACACCTCATCCCTCCTTGATAGTATTGGCTTTTCCTAAAGACTCAATGTGATCTTGGATCACTAAAATATAAAATGAAGAGTCTTGAGCTTTTGAGCTTGAGCCAATCCTTTGTCCTTAGCATTTTGAGGGTTCCACTTTCACATGCATGCCATGCCAATCATTGAGCTTTCCTGAAATAGTCATCTTGGAATAGCATTAGCTCAATGAGCTATATGTTGTTATGAATTACCAAAACCACCTAGGGATAGTTGCACTTTCACAAGGCACACATCAGGTCTGGTACACAGCATTGCATACATGATAGAGCCTATGGCTGAAGCATAGGGAACATCTTTCATATTCTCTCTATCTTCTGCAGTGGTCGGGCATTGAGTCTTACTCAACTTCACACCTTGTAACACAGGCAAGAACCCTTTCTTTGTTTGATCCATTTTGAACTTCTTCAAAACTTTGTCAAGGTATGTGCTTTGTGAAAGTCCAATTAAGTGTCTTGATCTATCTCTATAGATCTTAATGCCTAATATGTAAGTAGCTTCACCGAGGTCTTTCATTGAAAAACTCTTATTCAAGTATCCCTTTATGCTATCCAGAAGTTCTATATCATTTCCAATTACTAATATGTCATCCACATATAATATCAGAAATGCTACAGAGCTCCCACTCACTTTCTTGTAAATACAGGCTTCTCCAAAAGTCTGTATAAAACCAAATGCTTTGATCACACTATCAAAGCGTTTATTCCAACTCCGAGAGGCTTGCACCAGTCCATAAATGGATCGCTGGAGCTTGCACACTTTGTTAGCTCCCTTTGGATCAACAAAACCTTCTGCCTGCATCATATACAACTCTTCTTCCAGAAATCCATTCAGGAATGCAGTTTTGACATCCATCTGCCAAATTTCATAATCATAAAATGCGGCAATTGCTAACATGATTCGGACAGATTTAAGCATCGCTACAGGTGAGAAGGTCTCATCGTAGTCAATCCCTTGAACTTGCCGAAAACCTTTTGCGACAAGTCGAGCTTTGTAGACAGTAATATTACCGTCAGCGTCAGTCTTCTTCTTGAAGATCCATTTATTCTCAATTGCTTGCCGATCATCGGGCAAGTCAACCAAAGTCCATACTTTGTTCTCATACATGGATCCCATCTCAGATTTCATTGCTTCAAGCCATTTTGCGGAATCTGGGCTCACCATCGCTTCTTCATAGTTCGTAGGTTCATCATGATCTAGTAGCATGACTTCCAGAACAGGATTACCGTACCACTCTGGCGTGGATCTCACTCTGGTTGATCTACGAGTTCAGTAGTATCTTGTTCTGAAGTTTCATGATCATCATCATTAGCTTCCTCACTAACTGGTGTAGGTGTCACAGAAACAGTTTTCTGTGATGCACTACTTTCCAATAAGGGAGCGGGTACAGTTACCTCGTCAAGTTCTACTTTCCTCCCACTCACTTCTTTCAAGAGAAACTCCTTCTCTAGAAAGTTTCCGAACTTAGCAACAAAAGTCTTGCCTTCGGATCTGTGATAGAAGGTGTATCCAATAGTTTCCTTTGGATATCCTATGAAGACACATTTCTCCGATTTGGGTTCGAGCTTATCAGGTTGAAGCTTTTTCACATAAGCATCGCAGCCCCAAACTTTCAGAAACGACATCTTTGGTTTCTTGCCAAACCACAGTTCATAAGGCGTTGTCTCAACGGATTTTGATGGTGCCCTATTTAACATGAATGCGGCCGTCTCTAGAGCGTATCCCCAAAACAATAGCGGTAAATCAGTAAGGGACATCATAGATCGCACCATATCTAGTAAAGTACGATTACGACGTTCGAACACACCATTACGCTGTGGTGTTCCGGGTGGCGTGAGTTGCGAAACTATTCCACAATTTTTCAAATGTACACCAAACTCGTAACTCAAATATTCTCCTCCACGATCAGATCGTAGGAATTTTATTTTCTTGTTACGATGATTTTCTACTTCACTCTGAAATTCTTTGAACTTTTCAAATGTTTCAGACTTGTGTTTCATTAAGTAGATATACCCATATCTGCTTAAGTCATCTGTGAAGGTGAGAAAATAACGATATCTGCCACGAGCCTCAATATTCATCAGACCACATACATCTGTATGTATGATTTCCAACAAATCTGTTGCTCTCTCCATAGTACCAGAGAACGGTGTTTTAGTCATCTTGCCCATGAGGCACGGTTCGCAAGTACCCAGTGATTCATAATCAAGTGGTTCCAAAAGTCCATCAGTATGGAGTTTCTTCATGCGCTTTACACCGATATGACCTAAACAGCAGTGCCACAAATAAGTTGCACTATCATTATTAACTCTGCGTCTTTTGGCGTCAACACTATGAATATGTGTGTCACTAGTATCGAGATTCATCAAAAATAGACCACTCTTTAAGGGTGCATGACCATAAAAGATATTACTCATATAAATAGAACAACCATTATTCTCAGATTTAAATGAATAACCGTCTCGCATCAAACAAGATCCAGATATAATGTTCATGCTTAACGCTGGCACCAAATAACAATTATTTAGGTCTAATATTAATCCCGAAGGTAGATGTAGAGGTAGCGTGCCGACTGCGATCACATTGACTTTGGAACCGTTTCCCACGCGCATCGTCACCTCATCCTTAGCCAATCTTCGCTTAATCCGTAGTCCCTATTTCGAGTTGCAAATATTAGCAACAGAACCAGTATCAAATACCCAGGTGCTACTGCGATCATTAGTAAGGTACACATCAATAACATGTATATCACATATACCTTTGTTCACCTTGCCATCCTTCTTATCCGCCAAATACTTGGGGCAGTTCCGCTTCCAGTGACCAGTCTGCTTGCAGTAGAAGCACTCAGTTTCAGGCTTAGGTCCAGGTTTGGGTTTCTTCTCTTGAGTAGCAACTTGCTTGCCGTTCTTTTTGAAGTTCCCCTTCTTCTTCCCTTTGCCCTTTTTCTTGAAACTAGTGGTCTTGTTGACCATCAACACTTGATGCTCCTTCTTGATTTCTACCTCCGCAGCTTTCAGCATTGCGAAGAGTTCGGGAATAGTCTTATTCATCCCTTGCATATTATAGTTCATCACGAAGCTCTTGTAGCTTCGTGGCAGTGATTGGAGAATTCTGTCGATGACGCAATCATCTGGAAGATTAACTCCCAATTGAATCAATTGATTATTATACCCAGACATTTTGAGTATATGCTCACTGACATAACTGTTCTCCTCCATCTTGCAGCTATAGAACTTATTGGAGACTTCATATCTCTCAATCCGGGTATTTACTTGAAATATTAACTTCAACTCCTGGAACATCTCATATGCTCCATGACGTTCAAAATGTTGTTGAAGTCCCGATTCTAAGCCGTAAAGCATGGCACACTGAATTATCGAGTAGTCATCAGCTTTGGTCTGCCAGACGTTCATAACATCTAGTGTTGCTCCAGCAGCAGGCCTGCACCCAGCGGTGCTTCCAAGACGTAATTCTTCTATGCAGCAATGAGGATAATCCTCAAGTTACGGACCCAGCCCGTGTAATTGCTACCATCATCTTTCAACTTTGCTTTCTCAAGGAACGCATTAAAATTCAACGGAACAACAGCACGAGCCATCTATCTACAATCAAGCATAAACAAGCAAGATACTATCAGGTACTAAGTTTCATGATAAATTTAGGTTCAATTAATTTACTTAAAGAACTCCCACTTAGATAGACATCCCTCTAATCCTCTAAGTGATTACGTGACCCAAATCAACTAAACCATGTCCGATCATCACGTGAGATGGAGTAGTTTCATTGGTGAACATCACTATGTTGATCATATCTACTATATGATTCACGCTCGACCTTTCGGTCTCCGTATTCCGAGGCCATATCTGTATATATGCTTGGCTCGTCAAGTATAACCTGAGTATTCCGCGTGTGCAACTGTTTTGCACCCGTTGTATTTGAACGTAGAGCCTATCACACCCGATCATCACGTGGTGTCTCAGCACGAAGAACTTTCGCAACGGTGCATACTCAGGGAGAACACTTCTTGATAATTAGTGAGAGATCATCTTATAATGCTACCGTCAATCAAAGCAAGATAAGATGCATAAAAGATAAACATCACATGCAATCAATATAAGTGATATGATATGGCCATCATCATATTGTGCTTGTGATCTCCATCGAAGCACCGTCGTGATCACCATCGTCACCGGCGCGACACCTTGATCTCCATCGTAGCGTCGTTGTCGTCACGCCAATCTTATGCTTCCACGACTATCGCTACCGTTTAGTGATAAAGTAAAGCATTACAGCGCGATTGTATTGCATACAATAAAGCGACAACCATATGGCTCCTGCCAGTTGCCGATAACTCGGTTACAAAACATGATCATCTCATACAATAAAATTTAGCATCATGTCTTGACCATATCACATCACAACATGCCCTGCAAAAACAAGTTAGACGTCCTCTACTTTGTTGTTGCAAGTTTTACGTGGCTGCTACGGGCTTAAGCAAGAACCAATCTTACCTACGCATCAAAACCACAACGATAGTTTGTCAAGTTGGTGCTGTTTTAACCTTCG
Source organism: Triticum dicoccoides (assembly GCF_002162155.2). Classification (NCBI taxonomy): domain Eukaryota; kingdom Viridiplantae; phylum Streptophyta; class Magnoliopsida; order Poales; family Poaceae; genus Triticum; species Triticum dicoccoides. The sequence goes on along the minus strand of NC_041382.1, from coordinate 229,281,175 downwards.
CAAGGACCGGGCGTAGCCACACTCGGTTCAACTAAAGTTGGAGAAACTGTCACCCACAAGCCACCTATGTGCAAAGCACGTCGGGAGAACCGGTCTCGCGTAAGCGTACGCGTAATGTCGGTCCGGGACGCTTCGTCCAACAATACCGCCGAACCAAAGTATGACATGCTGGTAAGTAGTATGACTTATATCGCCCACAACTCACTTGTGTTCTACTCGTGCATATAACATCAACATATAAAACCTGGCTCTGATACCACTGTTGGGGAACGTAGTAATTTCAAAAAAATTCCTACGCACACGCAAGATCATGGTGATGCATAGCAACGAGAGGGGAGAGTGTGATCTACGTACCCTTGTTGATCAACAACGGAAGCGTTTGGTTGATGTAGTCGAACGTCTCCACGGCCCGACCAATCAAGCACCGAAACTACGGCACCTCCGAGTTCTAGCACACGTTCAGCTCGATGACGATCCCCGGGCTCCGATCCAGCAAAGCGTCGGGGAGGAGTTCCATCAGCACGACGGCGTGGTGACTATCTTGATGTTCTACCGTCGCAGGGCTTCGCCTAAGCACCACTACAATATGATCGAGGTGGAATATGGTGGAGGGGGGCACCGCACACGGCTAAGGAACAATCACGAAGATCAACTTGTGTGTCTAGGGGTGCCCCCCTGCCCCCGTATATAAAGGAGCAAGGGGAGGAGGCCGGCCGGCCCCTATAGGCGCGCCAGGAGGAGTCCTCCTCCTAGTAGGAGTAGGACTCCTACTAGGAGGGGGAAAGAAGTGGGGAGGGAGAGGGAAAGGGGGGCGCCGCCCCCCTCTCCTAGTCCAATTCGGACCAGGGGGAGGAGGCGCGCGGCCCACCTCTGGCAGCCCCTCTCTCTCTCCACTAAGGCCCATATGGC
>NC_041382.1:229213332-229280100 GCF_002162155.2 Triticum dicoccoides | reverse complement strand
ACCCTCCGGCTCTCCGGTTTTCTCCGAAATTACCCGGAACACTTCCGGTGTCCGAATATAGCCGTCCAATATATCAATCTTTATGTCTCGACCATTTCGAGACTCCTCGTCATGTCTGTGATCACATCCGGGACTCCAAACTAACTTCGGTACATCAAAACTCATAAACTCATAATATAACTGTCATCGAAACCTTGAGCGTGCGGACCCTACGGGTTCGAGAACAATGTAGACATGACCGAGACACGTCTCCGGTCAATAACCAATAGCGGAACCTGGATGCTCATATTGGCTCCTACATATTCTATGAAGATCTTTATCGGTCAGACCGCATAACAACATACGTTGTTCCCTTTGTCATCGGTATGTTACTTGCCCGAGATTCGATCGTCGGTATCTCAATACCTAGTTCAATCTCGTTACCGGCAAGTCTCTTTACTCGTTTCGTAATACATCATCTCGCAACTAACTCATTAGTTGCAATGCTTGCAAGGCTTATGTGATGTGCATTACCGAAAGGGCCCAGAGATACCTCTCCGACAATCGGAGTGACAAATCCTAATCTCGAAATACGCCAACCCAACATGTACCTTTGGAGACACCTGTAGAGCACCTTTATAATCACCCATTTACGTTGTGACGTTTGGTAGCACACAAAGTGTTCCTCCGGCAAACGGGAGTTACATAATCTCATAGTCATAGGAACATGTATAAGTCATGAAGAAAGCAATAGCAACATACTAAACGATCGGGTGCTAAGCTAATGGAATGGGTCATGTCAATCAGATCATTCACCTAATGATGTGTTCTCGTTAATCAAATAACAACTCCTTGTTCATGGTTAGGAAACATAACCATCTTTGATTAACGAGCTAGTCAAGTAGAGGCATACTAGTGACACTCTGTTTGTCTATGTATTCACACATGTATCATGTTTCCGGTTAATACAATTCTAGCATGAATAATAAACATTTATCATGATATAAGGAAATAAATAATAACTTTATTATTGCCTCTAGGGCATATTTCCTTCAGTGATATCTTCCTGTGAGTCCTTGATCTTGATCGTACACATTTGTCTGTATGATTAGTGTACGGTCAAATCGAGGGCGTCACAGACATGGTTTAGTTGATTTGGATCACGTGATCATTTAGATGACTAGAGGGATGTCTATCTAAGTAGGAGTTCTTAAGTAATATGATTAATTGAACTTTAATTTATCATGAACTTACTACCTGATAGTATTTTGCATGTCTATGTTGTTGTAGATAGATGGCCCGTGCTGTTGTTCCGTTGAATTTTAATGCGTTCCAAGAGAAAGCTAAGTTGAAAGATGATGGTAGCAACTACACAAACTGGGTCCATAACTTGAGGATTATCCTCATTGCTGTACAAAAGAAATACGTCCTGGAAGCACCGCTAGGTGACAAACCCGCTGCAGTAGCAACGCTAGATGTTATGAACACCTGGCAGAGCAAAGCTGATGACTACTCGATAGTTCAGTGTGCCATAATTTACGGCTTAGAACCGAGACTTCAGCGATGTTTTGAACGTCATGGAGCATATGAGATGTTCAGGAATTGAAGTTAATATTTCAAGCAAATGCCCAGATTGAGAGATATGAAGTCTCCAATAAGTTCTACAGCTGCAAGATGGAGGAGAATAGTTTTGTCAGTGAACATATACTCAGAATGTCTGGGTACCACAACCACTTGACTCAACTGGGAGTTAATCTTCCTGATGATAGTGTCATTGACAGAGTTCTTCAATCACTGCCACCAAGCTACAAGAGCTTCGTGATGAACTATAATATGCAAGGATGGATAAGAAGATTCCTGAGCTCTTCACAATGCTAAAGGATGCGGAGGTAGAAATCAAGAAGGAGCATCAAGTGTTGATGGCCAACAAGACCACCAGTTTCAAGAAAAAGGGTAAATGGAAGAAGGGGAACTTCAAGAAGAATAGCAAGCCAGTTGCTGCTCAAGTGAAGAAACCCAAGTCTGGACCTAAGCCTGAGACTGAGTGCTTCTACTGCAAAGGAACTAGTCACTGGAAGCGGAACTACCCCAAGTATTTGGCAGAGAAGAAGGATGGCAAAGTGAAAGGTATATTTGATATAGATGTTATTGATGTGTACCTTACTAATGCTCGCAGTAGTGCCTGGGTATTTGATACTGGTTCAGTTGCTAACATTTACAACTCGAAACAAGGGCTACGGATTAAGCGAAGATTGGCTAAGGACAAGGTGACGATGAGTGTGGGAAATGGTTCCAAAGTCGATGTGATCGCTGTCGGCACGCTACCTCTACATCTACCTTCGGGATTAGTTTTAGACCTAAATAATTGTTATTTGGTGCCAGCGTTGAGCATGAACATTATATCTGGATCTTGTTTTATGCGAGACGGTTATTCATTTAAATCAGAGAATAATGGTTGTTCTATTTATATGAGTAATATCTTTTATGGTCATGCACCCTTGATGAGTGGTCTATTTTTACTAAATCTTGATAGTAGTGATACACATGTTCATAGTATTGAGGCCAAAAGATGCAGAGTTGATAATGATAGTGCAACTTATTTGTAGCACTGCTGTTTAGGTCATATTGGTGTAAAGCGCATGAAGAAACTCCATTCTGATGGACTTCTGGAATCACTTGGTTCATGCGAACCATGCCTCATGGGCAAGATGACTAAAACTCCATTCTCCGGAACAATGGAGCGAGCAACAAAATTATTGGAAATCGTACATACTGATGTATGTGGTCCAATGAACATTGAAGATCGCGGCAGATATCATTATTTTCTCGCCTTCACAGATGATTTGAGAAGATATGGGTATATCTACTTAATGAAACATAAGTCTGAAACATTTGAAAAGTTCGAAGAATTTCAGAGTGAAGTGGAAAATCACCGTAACAAGAAAATCAAGTTTCTACAATCTGATCGTGGAGGTGAATATTTGAGTTATGAGTTTGGACTTCATTTGAAACAATGTGGAATAGTTTCGCAACTCACGCCACCTGGAACACCACAGCATAATGGTGTGTCCGAACATCGTAATCGTACTTTACTAGACATGGTACGATCTATGATGTCTCTCACTGATTTACCGCTATTGTTTTGGGGTTGCGCTTTAGAGACAGCTGCACTCACGTTAAATAGGGCACCATCTAAATCCGTCGAGACGACACCTTGTGAACTGTGGTTTGGCAAGAAACCCAACTTGTCGTTTCTTAAAGTTTGGGGCTGCGATGCTTATGTGAAAAAGCTTCAACCTGATAAGCTCGAACCCAAATCGGAGAAATGTGTCTTCATAGGATACCCAAAGGAGACTTGTAATGCCCCGAGACCGATGCTCAAGAAGACTTCCATATGATCCGGGTTTCGCCGTGTGTTTCATTTGTGCCTGCCCTTTTATTTTTGCATTGCATCATGTCATCATGCCATCATCTCATAAATCTTTTGCAACTCAACTAAATAAATGGCATGGATCTTTGATCCATTTAAACCGAGGGAATTCACATGGTGATTCTCTTTACAGCATATCCTCTCGATATTTAGAGAGCTATATTAAAAATTCCATTTTCGGAATCACCCATATACACACTTGCAAATAATCACATGTCTTTTCTGCTTCGAGTTTACTCCTCAAACTTCGCCCATAAATTCTTTTATCATTTTCCGGAGGTCTACCAAAAATCTCAACATTTTGGGACCTTTCTAACGCCCACTTCTTATTCGAACTCATTTGAATTTAATTCAAACGAGTTCGAATCCAAACTTTGTACACATGCCCATTTATACTTTTATTGGATCAAGATCATTTTTGCGAGTCAGGTAAAATTATCCCCATGCCCAGATTTCACCCCTACCTTCTCTTTCTTTTCTTTCTCTTTTCTGTTTTGTTTTAAAAAGGAAAAGGTGAAAGAGAAGAGGGAGGGAGAGAGCAGCCCAGCAGGCCTCTGGCCACTTCCCTCCCCACGCTGGGCGACCTCCTAGGCTCAGCCGCAGCCAGGCCTACCCACCTTGGGCCAAGGCCCATCTCTCTATCTCCTCAAACCCTAGGCCCCCGATCCCCACGTGCACCCTCTCCCTCTCGTTCCCGTGGCCGCCGCATCCGCCCTCGATGCCATCTCTCGCTCTCTCCCCGATCTCCTCCCTCCTCCCGCTTCCTCCCTCACCTTCTCAGCGCGACCAAGGGGGGATCCCAATCCCCATGGCCATGTACCTCGCCGCCGCACGTCCGATGCCACTACCGCCGCCCGTGACGACCCTTCCCCGCGCCTGGTGCTGCCATTCCTCGCCCTCGTTTGCCATGGCCACGGGCACCTCAAGCCAGCAGGCCGCCGCCTAGGGACGCGCCCGTCCCAGAGCTTCGATCTGCCCCTCGACGAGCCTCCGTGCAACAGCCACCTCCCTGGATGCGTCTCGTGTTTCTTTGTCCTCCAGCCGCGCCCGAGGGAGCTCCCCGAAGCCGGCGCCGTGATCCTCTAGCACCACCACCAGCAATCAGCCGCTCCGCCGCCGTTTTGCAGGAGGTCCGCCTCCCTGCTTCGCCTCCGCATCTCCTCTTGCTTCTGCTCAAGCCCTCGTCTGCCATGGCGTTCCTCCTTCCCGTGCGTTTCTTCTCGTTCCCTGCACCGATGCGTCGCCGGAGAAGCACCTGCTCCTCTTGCAGTCGATGTGCCCTGCCTTGGTCTCCTGTTCACGATGACCGGAAGACCGCAGGAGACTTCTCTGCCGCCTCCACACACCTCCGGTGACCTCCCGAGGCAGGGCCTTGGCAAGTCCCTCGATGCCCCTTCAGATTCATCAAGACCGGCAAGTTCGACTTCGGCGCCAAGTTCGTCTTCAAATCTGTACGACTACACCCGATGTGGATTTCGGCCACTACCTGGAGGCCACAACAACGCCAAGTACCACAACATCGATGACCACATAGACCGCCAAGACCGGATTCGTCAAGTACCCTTCGGATTCGTCAAGACCCTCATGTACCACTACAACCGATGATGCCACAAGTACCCCAACGTCATGTGTACAATGACCGTCGCCGAAAACCCGGGTAGCAGAACGCCAAGTACCTCTCCAAGAAACGAACGTGTACCACTACGTCCGGAGGCATCGGATCCGTCAAGTCCAACTACGATTGTGTACAACTATCGGCTACCCCAAACGACTATGAAACGTGAACCTCGACTTCCCCTCCAAAACGTGTCCCGCTACCAATGGCTCGAACATCTTCGAAACATGTACCGTCGACCCTCGAAGACCCCGTGGACGTCAAGTTCCATGCCATGACCCCGAACATCTATAGACATGAACCACTACTTCCCTCGACGCCCCGAGAACATCTACTTCCCCTACACCGCATCGAACTCGAACCCCTCCGATAAGGCACGCTTCGAAGGTATAACCCCGAGTTCACCGCCCGTGTACGAATGCATGTGTAGTTTGAGATGCATGTTTGCATGTTGTATCCTCCCATGATCGTTAGATGTTTCCCTCGCTTGGCACCGTCGTCGACCCGTGGGAACTCGTTATCCGAGATCACCCCACCGTTCATCGCATGACAAGCTCCCGTCACACTTGTTCTTTTCCACCGGCATCTCAATCGAGTTTCCGGAAACGGAACGTTGCCGTGGCACCGTTTCCGTTATCGTTGCCGTGGCCCCTTTTCATTTCTGCCACGATGACAAATGCTTCTTAATATGCTCTTATCAACATTTTCATAAAACATTGCATAAAACGTGCATGCCATCCGCATCATGTTAAATAACATTTAAATGTTTAAAATTGTTGTTGCACCAAATTGATAATTGCATATGGGGATTTACCAGATTTGTTGTTTGCTATATCCGGCCCCATATAAATTGTTTAGATAGATAATTCCTTTATGCTTCACCTCTTGACATGTTTAACAACATTTAATATTGTTGGGTACATAAACGAGATTGAACTAAATAACTTGAATGTGGTGTTTCGTCAGTATGCAACGGAGTTGCATGTTGAGCTCCACTTAATTTGTAGGATTGTTTGTGCACTTTGCCATGTAATGCCGTCTTTAAACCGGACATGCATCATTCTTGATTGTGCATCATGCCATGTTCATGTGTTGGTTGTTTACTATGTTGTGTGCTTTTTTCCGGTGTTGCTTGTTCGGGGTGGTTCCGATTACGTCGCGTTTGTGAGGACCCGTTCGACTACGTCCGTTTGTCTTCTTCATGGACTCGTTCTTCTTCCTTGCGGGATTTCAGGCAAGATGACCATACCCTCAAAATCACTTCTATCTTTGCTTGATAGTTGCTCGCTCTTTTGCTATGCCTATGCCGCGATACCTACCACTTGCTTATCATGCCTCCCATATTGTTGAACCAAGCCTCTAACCCAACTTGTCCTAGCAAACCGTTGTTTGGCTATGTTACCGCTTTGCTCAGCCCCTCTTACAGCGTTGTTAGTTGCAGGTGAAGATTGAAGTTTGTTCCTTGTTGGAACATGGAGATGTTGTTCCTTGTTGGAACATATTTACTTGTTGGGATATCACAATATCTCTTATCTAATTAATGCATCTATATACTTGGTAAAGGGTGGAAGGCTCGGCCTTATGCCTGGTGTTTTGTTCCACTCTTGCCTCCCTAGTTTCCGTCATATCGGTGTTATGTTCCCGGATTTTGCGTTCCTTACGCGGTTGGGTTATAAATGAAACCCCTTGACAGTTCGCCTTGAATAAAACTCTTCCAGCAAGGCCCAACATTGGTTTTACCATTCGCCACCTAGCCTTTTCTTTCCCTTGGGTAGGCCTGCCCAAGGGTCATCTTTATTAAACCCCCCGGGGCCAGTGCTCCTCTGAGTGTTGGTCCAACCTGTCAGCTGCCGGTGGCCACCAGGGGCAACTCTGGGCTGGCCTACCGGAACCTTGGACAATCCGGTGTGCCCTGAGAAAAAGATATGTGCAGCTCCTATCGGGATTTGTCGGCACATTCGGGTGGCTTTGCTGGTCTTGTTTTACCATTGTCGAAATGTCTTGTAACCGGGATTCCGAGTCTGATCGGGTCTTCCCGCTAGAAGGGATATACTTCGTTGACCATGAGAGCTTGTGATGGGCTAAGTTGGGACACCCCTGCAGGGTTACGAACTTTCGAAAGCCGTGCCCGCGGTTATGGGCAGATGGGAATTTGTTAATGTCCGGTTGTAGAAAACCTGAAGATGACCTTAACTAAAATACATCAACCGCATGTGTAACCATGATGGTCTCTTTCTTGTGGAGTCCGGGAAGTGAACACGGTGTTGGAGTTATGTTTGACGTAGGTTGTTCTAGGATCACTTCTTGATCATAGTTTCTCGACCGTGCTTTGCCTTCTCTTCTCGCTCTCATTTGCGTATGTTAGCCACCATATATGCTAGTCGCTTGCTGCAGCTCCACCTCATACCTTTTACCCTACCTATAAGCTTAAATAGTCTTGATCACGAGGGTGTAAGATTGCTGAGTCCCCATGACTCACAGTTACTTCCAAAACCAGTTTGCAGGTGCCGATGTTACCGAGCAGGTGACGCAACCAAGCTCAAGGAGGAGCTCGATGAAGATCTTGTCCTTTGTGTTGTTTCGTTTTAGTTGATCAGTAGTGGAGCCTAGTTGGGGTCGATCGGGGATCTGTGTAGCATTTGGGCTAGTCTTCTTTTATTTTGGTTTCGTAGTCGGACCTTGATTGTATCTGGATGATGTAATGCTTTATTCATGTATTGTGTGAAGTGGCGATTGTAAGCCAACTATGTATCTCTTTCCCTTATGTATTACATGGGTTGTGTGAATATTACCTCACTTGCGACATTGCTTTCAATGCGGTTATGCCTCTAAGTCGTGCTCCGACACGTGGGAGATATAGCCGCATCGAGGGCATCACAAGACTGTTGGGTACACCTTCTATCACAGATCTGAAGACAAGATATTCATTGCTAAGAATGGATCCTTTCTAGAGAAGGAGTTTCTCTCGAAGGAAGTGAGTGGGAGGAAAGTAGAACTTGATGAGGTAATTGTACCTTCTCCCTTATTGGAAAGTAGTTCATCACTGAAATCAGTTCCAGTGATTCCTACACTAGTAAGTGAGGAAGCTAATGATGATGATTATGAAACTTCTGATCAAGTTACTACCGAACCTCGTAGGTCAACCAGAGTAAGATCCCCACCAGAGTGGTACAGTAATCCCATTATGGAAGTCATGTTACTTGACCATGACGAACCTACGAACTATGAGGAAGCAATGATGAGCCCAGATTCTGCAAAATGGCTTGAAGCCATGAAATCTGAGATGGGATCCATGTATGAGAACAAAGTATGGACTTTGGTTGACTTGCCCGATGATCGGAAGGCCATAGAGAATAAATGGATCTTCAAGAAGAAGACGGACGCTGACGGTAATGTTACTGTCTACAAAGCTCGACTTGTTGCGAAAGGTTTTTGGCAAGTTCAAGGAGTTGACTACGATGAGACCTTCTCACCCGTAGCGATGCTTAAGTCCGTCCGAATCATGTTAGCAATTGCCGCATTTTATGAGTATGAAATTTGGCAAATGGATGTAAAAACTGCATTCCTTAATGGATATCTTAAAGAAGAGTTGTATATGATGCAACCAGAAGGTTTTGCCGATCCAAAAGGTGCTAGTAAAGTGTGCAAGCTTCAGCGATCCATTTATGGACTGGTGCAAGCCTCTCAGAGTTGGAATATACACTTTGGTAGTGTAATCAAAGCATATGGTTTTATAGAGACCTTTGGAGAAGCCTGTATTTACAAGAAAGTGAGTGGGAGCTCCGTAGCATTTATGATATTATATGTAGATGACATATTGTTGATCGGAAATGAAACTGAATTTCTGAATAGCATGAAAGGATACTTGAATAAGAATTTTTCAATGAAAGACCTCAGTGAAGCTGCTTATATATTGGGCATCAAGATTTATAGAGATAGATCAAGACGCTTAATTGGACTTTCACAAAGCACATACCTTGATAAAATTTTGAAGAAGTTCAAAATGGATCAGGCAAAGAAAGGGTTCTTGCCTGTATTACAAGGTGTGAAGTTGAGTCAGACTCAATGCCCGACCACTACAGAAGATAGAGAGAAAATGAAAGGTGTTCCCTATGCTTCAGCCATAGGCTCTATCATGTATGCAATGATGTGTACCAGACTTGATGTGTGCCTTGCCATAAGTTTAGCAGGGAGGTACCAAAGTAATCCAGGTCACTGGAGAGCGGTCAAGAACATCCTGAAATACCTGAAAAGGACTAAGGATATGTTTCTCGTATATGGAGGTGGCAATGAGCTCGTCGTAAACGGTTACGTCGATGCAAGCTTTGACACTGATCCGGATAACTCTTAGTCACAAACCGGATATGTGTTTTTATTAAATGGTGGAGCTGTCAGTTGGTGCAGTTCTAAGCAGAGCGTCGTGGCGGGATCTACGCGTGAAGCGGAATACATAGATGCTTCGGAAGCAACAAATGAAGGAGTCTGGATGAAGGAGTTCATATCCGATCTATATGTCATACCTAGTGCATCGGGTCCAATGAAAATCTTTTGTGACAATACTGGAGCAATTTTCTTCGCAAAGGAATCCAGATTTCACAAGAGAACCAAGCACATCAAGAGATGCTTCAATTCCATCCGCGATCAAGTCAAGGAGGGAGACATAGAGATTTGCAAGATACATATGGATTTGAATGTTGCAGAACCGTTGACTAAGCCTCTCTCACGAGCAAAACATTATCAACACCAAGACTCCATGGGTGTTAGAATCATTACAATGTAATCTAGATTATTGACTCTAGTGCAAGTGGGAGACTGAAGGAAATATGCCCTAGAGGCAATAATAAAGTTCTTATTTATATTTCCTTATATCATGATAAATGTTTATTATTCATGCTAGAATTGTATTAACCGGGAACTTAGTACATGTGTGAATACATAGACAAACAGAGTGTCACTAGTTTGCCTCTACTTGACTAGCTCGTTGAATCAATGATGGTTATCTTTCCTAACCATAGACATGAGTTGTCATTTGATTAACGGGATCACATCATTAGAGAATGATGTGATTGACTTAAACCATCCGTTAGCTTAGCACGATGATTGTTTAGTTTGTTTCTATTGCTTTCTCCATAACTATACATGTTCCTATGACTATGAGATCATGCAACTCCCGAGTACCGGAGGAACACTTTGTGTGCTACCAAACATCACAACTTAACTGGGTGATTGTAAAGGTGCTCTACAGGTGTCTCCGATGGTGTTTGTTGAGTTGGCATGGATCAAGATTAGGATTTGTCACTCCGATTGTCAGAGAGGTATCTCTGGGCCCTCTCGGTAATGTACATCACTATAAGCCTTGCAAGCAATGTAGCTAATGAGTTATTTATAGGATGTAGCATTACGGAACGAGTGAAGAGACTTGACGGTAACGAGATTGAACTAGGTATTAAGATACCGGCGATCGAATCTCGGGCAAGTAACATACCAATGACAAAGGGAACAACATATATCGTTATGCGGTTTGACCGATAAAGATCTTCGTAGAATATATAGGAACCAATATGAGGATCCAGGTTCCGCTATTAGTTATTGACTGGAGACATGTCTCGGTCATGTCTACATAGTTCTCGAACCCGTAGGGTCTGCACGCTTAACGTTCGGTGACGATCGGTATTACGAGTTTATGTGTTTTGATGTACCGAAGGCAGTTCGGAGTCCCGGATTTGATCACGGACATGATGAGGAGTCTCGAAATGGTCGAGACATTAATATCGATATATTGGAAGCCTATGTTTGGACATCGGAATGGTTCCGGATGAGTTCGGGCATTTTCCGGAGTACCGGGAGGTTACCGGAACCCCCCGGAGAGTATATGGGCCTTATTGGGCCTTAGTGGAAAAGAGGAGAGGGAAGGAAAAGGTGGGAGGCGCGCCCCCTAGCCCAATCCGAATTGGGAGGTTGCCGCCCCCCTTTCCATTCTCCTCTCCTCCCCTTCCCTCTCTCCTACTCCTACTACATGGAAGGGGGGAATCCTACTCCCGGTGGGAGTAGAACTCCCCTAGGGCGCGCCATAGAGAGTGACGGCCCCTCCCCTCCTCCACTCCTTTATATACGGGGGAGGAGGGCACCCCATAGACACACAAGTTGATCATTGATCTTTTAGCCGTGTGCGGTGCCCCCCTCCACCATAATCGACCTTGGTCATATTGTAGCGGTGCTTAGGCGAAGCCCTGTTCCGGTAGTATCATCATCACCGTCATCACGCCGTCGTGCTGACGAAACTCTCCCTCGAAACTCTACTGGATCATGAGTTCGCGGGACGTCACTGAGCCGAACGTGTGCAGATCGCAGAGGTGCCATACCTTCGGTGCTAGATCGGTCGATCGTGAAGACATACGACTACATCAACCGCGTTGTCATAATGCTTCCGCTTACGGTCTACGAGGGTACGTAGACAATACTCTCCCCTCTCATTGCTATGCATCACCATGATCTTGCGTGTGCGTAGGAATTTTTTTGAAATTACTGCGTTCCCCAACACTTTTTGCAGTTCATAACGCATAATTTTTTTTCATCATGTAGAATGACATGGACAACAAGAGAAAGGACGTGGTGCCATCCATGGACAAGGGAAAGGAGGTGGTGCCACCCTTGAAGGTGGTGCCACACACGACCGAGGAGGTGCCGCCCACAGACAACGATGTGATGGTGGAGGAGCCCCCAGCGGCAAGCGTCGAAACTATGGGCACTACCATGAGGAGTATGGGCCAACTCACTTATACAAGGTAATCCTTGCCCCGAAGCTCGAGTGCATACCAATGCCCCTGGACTTCACGAAGCATTTCCCTTCATGTCGACAGAGTTCATGTTGGGTAACACAGTAATTTCAAAAAAATCCTATGCACACGCAAGATCTATCATGGTGATGCATAGCAATGAGAGGGGAAGAGTGTTGTCCATGTACCCTTGTAGACTGTAAGCAGAAGCGTTATGACAATGTGGTTGATGTAGTCGTACGTCTTCACGATCCGACCGATCCTAGTACCGAAAGTACGACACCTCCGTGATCTGCACATGTTCAGCTCGGTGACGTCCCACGAACTCTAGATCCAGCTGAGTGTCGAGGGAGAGCTTCGTCAGCATGACGGCGTGATGACGGTGATGATGATGCTACCGGAATAGGGCTTCGCCTAAGCACCGCTACGATATGACCGAGGTGGATTATGGTGGAGGGGGCACCGCACACGGCTAAGGGATCAATGATCAACTTGTGTGATCTAGGGTGCCCCCTGCCCCCGTATATAAAGGAGCAAGGGGGGAGGCTGGCCAACCCTTGAGGCGCCCAAGGAGAGGAGGAATCCTCCTCCTAGTAGGAGTAGGATTCATCCTTTCCTAGTCCTACTAGGAGGGGAAAGGAAGGAGTGGGAGAGGGGAAGGAAAGGGGGGTGCCACCCCCTCCTAGTCCAATTCGGACTCAAGGGGGAGGGGGCGTGCGGCCTGCCCTGGCAGCCCCTCTCTCTCCAATAAGTTCCATCTAGGCCCACTAGTTCCCCCGGGGGGTCCGGTAACCCTCTGGCACTCCGGTTTTCTCCGAAATCACCCGGAACACTTCTGGTGTCCGAATATAGCTGTCCAATATATCAATCTTTATGTCTCGACCATTTCGAGACTCCTCATCATGTCCGTGATCATATCCGGGACTCTGAACAACCTTCGGTACATCAAAACACATAAACTTATAATACCGATCGTCATCGCTCGTTAAGCGTGCGGACCCTACGGGTTCGAGAACTATGTAGACATGAATGAGACACATCTCCGGTCAATAACCAATAGCAGAACCTGGATGTTCATATTGGCTCCCACATATTCTATGAAGATCTTTATCGGTCAAACCGCATAACAACATACTTTGTTCCCTTTGTCGTCGGTATGTTACTTGCCTGAGATTTGATCGTCGGTATCTCAATACCTAGTTCAATCTCGTTACCGGCAAGTCTCTTTACTCGTTTCGTAATACATCATACTGCAACTTTAAGCGTGCGGACCCTACGGGTTCGAGAACTATGTAGACATGACCGAGACATGTCTCCGGTCAATAACCAATAGCGGAACCTGGATGCTCATATTAGCTCCTACATATTCTACGAAGATCTTTATCGGTCAAACCGCATAACAACATACGTTGTTCCCTCTGTCATCGGTATGTTACTTGCCCGAGATTCGATCGTCGGTATCTTCATACCTAGTTCAATCTAGTTACCGGCAAGTCTCTTTACTCGTTCTGTAATACATCATCCCACAACTAACTTATTAGTTGCAATGCTTGCAAGGCTTATAGTGATGTGCATTACCGAGTGGGCCCAGAGATACCTCTCCGACAATCGGAGTTACAAATCCTAATCTCGAAATATGCCAACCCAACAAGTACCTTCGGAGACACCTGTAGAGCACCTTTATAATCACCCAGTTACGTTGTGACGTTTGGTAGCACACAAAGTGTTCCGCTAGTAATGTAGCGACCAGACCTCAAACGGTCCAATCTCTGTGCTCAGGTGTCATCTCTGGATCAGTAATGCTGACACCACACAGTTCTTGAAGGATTTATAACAGAGTAGCAATCACACACTTATTACATTGAGGGTCTCAAAAGAGAACTTATTACAATAAATATGGCTTAAGGTCATCTAATAACGATAACAGCGAAAGGCTTGGAAGATAAGTGAGTCCATCAACTCCAACGACATCACTGAGTATAGAACCACGACCTAAAAGCACCTTAATCGTCGTCTGAAAAGTCTGCAACATGAACGTTGCAGCCCGAAACGGGTCAGCACATGGAATATGCTGGCAGAGTAACACATAGAGAGTAATGAAAGATATAGTCTATACTATATGCATATTTGGCTGGTGGAAAGCTCTATGGTTACAGTTTTGCGTAAAGCCAATTTTTCCCTACTGCAAAGGAATAAATTTAATTTAACTATCATGGTAGTTGTTAAACATTGAGAATGGTTGACATCATTCTCAATCCTAATTAAGAATCATAATTAAACAAAACCCAACAAAATTAATTTAAAGTAACATGATGAGATTCACATGATAATCCAGGTACTAGATACTCAAGATGTCCATAACCGGGGACACGGCTAACCATGATTAGTTTATACACTCTGTAGAGGTTTGCACACTTTTCCCCACAAGACTCGATCTCCTCCGTTGGGATTCTCGGACTACATGGTGTTTGAGAAACGGATGACCGAGACATAGCCTTTCAGAAGCGCTAGCACCTTATAATCGGGTAGACCGTTACACCTACTTTCCCCTATATCTGCTAGTCTACCACTATAAGAGTTCGCACAACTTAATCAACTATGCTAGAGCCCATAGTAGCTTGTGGCTGCACACGGAAGTTTCTAGTATGAATAATCTCATGATCCCTTTGAGCCTGGGTGGCGGTCCAAAAGAAAAACAAGCAATCGCTGGAATACCCAGGTGCCTCAATCCATCCAGATGTGTATTTAAGTTGCCACCTTAGATAAACTATTAATTTAACAATCTCACATCTGTCATGAATACACTCACCCAATCCACGTCTACTAGCATAGCATAGCATAATAAGCAAACGTAGAAGTAACTCCCAAAGGTTTGATAATAAACAGGTAATAGGTACTACCTCAACTACTTCCCAAACCCACAATTTAATTAGATCCTAAACATGCAATGGTGTGAGGATTGATCTAATGCAATAAAACTGGGTAATTGGAAGTATGATCAAAGTGTTACTTGCCTTGCTGATGATCCGGTAAACCTAGTGATTCGAAGTAGCAAGCGGCGCACTCCGGGTACTCTATCACAAACAAACAAGCATACAATAAGTACTCATCTAATGCATAGGTAAAACTCGAATAAGAGATCTAACCAGAAAATTCAACTTAAGAACTCCGGTTGGCAAAAAGAATCGAATTGAACGAAGCAACGAAAGACAAACGGCAAAAGAAACAGGCTTCGTTTACTATTATGGATCTAGGGCAATTTTTACAGTGGCAAAAACTTGTTTGAGTTGGTTAAACGGAAAGAGGGTTTCGAGACGAAACTCCAGGCGCTTGAATCGCCTGATTCCGATAAACGAGCAAAAAGTTATACTAAAACGAAAATCGGATCAGGAATCGCGATCAGAAAAATCACGGATTTAATCCGAGAAAAAGAAAACGACGAACAGATTAACGAATGGACGTTCGTTATCCGGATCTAAACGATGAACGCGTTCGTTAAAACGAACGAATGAGCGAATGCTCGCTAAATAAATAAACCAGAAAAACAGATCTATTAAAAAAACAAAACTAAAAAAATGAACAAAAAACCGAACGGTTTTTGTGAAAAACCGGCGGCGGCGAGGTCTACCTCCAGCGAGCGGCGGGGCGGCGGTCCGGCGGGCGGCGGGGTCGGCGCGACGCGGCGGCGGCGGCAAGGCGGTGGGCGGGGTGGCTAGGGTTTGGGGGGCTCGACTGGGCCTTCCCCGGCTTATAAAGCCGGCCGGGCCAAGTGTCCGGGTCAGACACGGCCCGTTAGGTCGGTGCGCGTTTTTTTTAAATAGTTATGCTCAGAAAAAAACAAAAGGAATACTAAACGGACTCCAAAAATCCCGAAACAAATTTTCCCTGGCTTCTAAAATCAAGCCGCACAAGATGAACATTTATTTGGGGCCTAAATGCAATTTTTAAAAACGCACAGTTTTCCTAAATTCAAATAAAATAGCAAATAAAACTAAAATAAAATCTTATTTGATTTTCTTATTAAATCCTCAATATTTCTTTATTTTGGGAAAGTCATTTTATTCCCTCTCTCATATTTTTTTGTAACAGAAATAATTGAAGATAAAATAAATAAAATCAAATGATCCTATTTTCAAAATTTGAGAAAACTCAAATATGAAAATAACAAACTCCCCAACTCTCTACGAGGGTCCTTGAGTTCGTAGAATTTTCTAGGATCAGCCAAAATGCAATAAAATATGATATGCAATGATGATCTAGTTTATAACATTCCAAATTGAAAATTTGGGATGTTACAAACCTACCCCCTTAAGATGAATCTTGCCCTCGAGATTCGGGTTGGCTAGAAAATAGGTGAGGGTGGTCCTTTAGCAATTCTTCCTCTTGCTCCCAGGTGGCTTCATCCTCCGTGTGGTGGCTCCACTGAACTTTGCAAAACTTTATAACCTTGTTGCGGGTGACTCGGCTGGCATACTCAAGAATCTTGACTGGTTTCTCCTCATAGGTCAAATCACTGTCCAACTGAATTGCTTCCAGCGACACGGTGTCTCTCAGTGGTATATCAGCCATCTCTGCGTGGTACTTCTTCATCTGGGAAACGTGGAACACGTCGTGAACTCCTGACAATCCTTCGGGCAATTCCAATTTGTAGGCTACTTCTCCCATACGCTCCAAAACTTTGTATGGTCCTACAAAACGTGGCGCTAACTTTCCCTTAACTCCAAAGCGCTTAACTCCTTGAAGTAGAGATACTCGAAGATAAACTCGGTCTCCGACTTTGTAAACTATCTCCTTGCATTTTGAATCTGCGTAGCTCTTGTGCCTGGACTGGGCTGTTGGGGAACGTAGCAGAAAACAAAAAATTTCCTACGGTTTCACCAAGATCCATCTATGAGTTCATCTAGCAACGAGTGATTGGATTGCATCTACATACCTTTGTAGATCACGCGCGAAAGCGTTCAAAGAACGGGGATGAGGAAGTCATACTCGACGTGATCCAAATCACCGGAGATCCTAGCGCCGAACGGACGGCACCTCCGCGTTCAACACACGTACGGTCAGCGTAACGTCTCCTTCTTCTTGATCCAGCAAGGGGGAAGGAGAGGTTGAGGGAGATGGCTCCAGCAGCAGCACGACGGCGTGGTGGTGATGGAGCTGCAGTACTCCGGCAGGGCTTCGCCAAGCACTATGGAGGAGGAGGATGTGTTGGAGAGGGAGAGGGAGGCACCAAAGATGTGGTATGAGAGGCCCTCCTTTCCCCACTATATATAGGGAGTCCAAGGGGGGGGGCGCCGTCCCTAGGAGATCCAATCTCCTAGGAGGGTGCGGCCAAGGGGGGGAATCCCTCCTCCCCAAGGCACCTAGGAGGTGCCTTCCCCCTTTGGGACTCTTCCCTTCTTGAACCCTAGGCGCATGGGCCTCTTGGGGCTGGTGCCCTTGGCCCATATAGGCCAAGGCGCACCCCCTACAGCCCATGTGGCCCCCCGGGGCAGGTGGCCCCACCCGGTGGACCCCCGGGACCCTTCCGGTGGTCCCGGTACAATACCGGTGACCCCGAAACTTGTCCCGATGCCCGAAATAGCACTTCCTATATATAATTCTTTACCTCCGGACCATTCCGGAACTCCTCGTGATGTCCGGGATCTCATCCGGGACTCCGGACAACATTCGGGTTACTGCATATACATATCCCTACAACCCTAGCGTCACCGAACCTTAAGTGTGTAGACCCTACGGGTTCGGGAGACATGTAGACATGACCGAGACGACTCTCCGGTCAATAACCAACAGCGGGATCTGGATACCCATGTTGGCTCCCACATGCTCCTCGATGATCTCATCGGATGAACCACGATGTGGAGGATTCAAGCAACCCCGTATACAATTCCCTTTGTCAATCGGTATGTTACTTGCCCGAGATTCGATCGTCGGTATCCCAATACCTCGTTCAATCTCGTTACCGGCAAGTCACTTTACTCGTACCGTAATGCATGATCCCGTGACCAGACACTTGGTCACTTTGAGCTCATTATGATGATGCATTACCGAGTGGGCCCAGTGATACCTCTCCGTCATACGGAGTGACAAATCCCAGTCTTGATCCATGTCAACCCAACAGACACTTTTGGAGATACCCGTAGTATACCTTTATAGTCACCCAGTTACGTTGTGACGTTTGGTACACCCAAAGCACTCCTACGGTATCCGGGAGTTACATGATCTCATGGTCTAAGGAAAGGATACTTGACATTGGAAAACTCTAGCAAACGAACTATACGATCTTGTGCTATGTTTAGGATTGGGTCTTGTCCATCACATCATTCTCCTAATGATGTGATCTCGTTATCAATGACATCCAATGTCCATAGTCCGGAAACCATGACTATCTATTGATCAACGAGCTAGTCAACTAGAGGCTTACTAGGGACATGTTGGTGTCTATTATTCACACATGTATTACGATTTCCGGATAACACAATTATAGCATGAATAAAGACAATTATCATGAACAAGGAAATATAATAATAATGCTTTTATTATTGCCTCTAGGGCATATTCCCAACAGTCTCCCACTTGCACTAGAGTCAATAATCTAGTTACATTGTGATGAATCGAACACCCATGGAATTCTGGTGTTGATCATGTTTTGCTCTAGGGAGAGGTTTAGTCAACGGATCTGCTACATTCAGATCCGTATGTACTTTACAAATATCTATGTCTCCATATTGAACATTTTCACGAATGGAGTTGAAGCGACGCTTGATGTACCTGGTCTTCTTGTGAAACCTGGGCTCCTTGGCAAGTGCAATAGCTCCAGTGTTGTCACAAAAGAGTTTGATTGGCCCCGACGCATTGGGTATGACTCCTAGGTCGGTGATGAACTCCTTCACCCAAATAGCTTCATGTGCTGCCTCCGAGGCTGCCATGTATTCCGCTTCACATGTAGATCCCGCCACGACGCTCTGCTTGCAACTGCACCAGCTTACTGCCCCACCATTCAAAATATACACGCATCCGGTTTGTGACTTTGAGTCATCCAGATCTGTGTCGAAGCTAGCGTCGACGTAACCCTTTACGACGAGCTCTTCGTCACCTCCATAGACGAGAAACATTTCCTTAGTCCTTTTCAGGTACTTCAGGATATTCTTGACCGCTGTCCAGTGTTCCTTGCCGGGATTACTTTGGTACCTTCCTACCAAACTTACGGCAAGGTTTACATCAGGTCTGGTACACAGCATGGCATACATAATAGAACCTATGGCTGAGGCATAGGGGATGACACTCATCTCTTCTATATCTTCTGCCGTGGTCGGACATGGAGCTGAGCTCAATTTCACACCTTGCAACACAGGCAAGAACCCCTTCTTAGACTGATCCATATTGAACTTCTTCAATACCTTATCAAGGTATGTGCTTTGTGAAAGACCTATGAGGCGTCTTGATCTATCTCTGTAGATCTTGATGCCTAATATATAAGCAGCTTCTCCAAGGTCCTTCATTGAAAAACTCTTATTCAAGTAGGCCTTAATGCTGTCTAAGAGTTCTATATCATTTCCCATCAAAAGTATGTCATCTACATATAATATGAGAAATGCTACAGAGCTCCCACTCACTTTCTTGTAAACGCAGGCTTCTCCATAAGTCTGCGTAAACCCAAACGCTTTGATCATCTCATCAAAGCGAATGTTCCAACTCCGAGATGCTTGCACCAGCCCATAAATCTAGCGTTGGAGCTTGCACACCTTGTCAGCATTCTTAGGATCGACAAAACCTTCCGGCTGCATCATATACAATTCTTCCTTAAGGAAACCATTAAGGAATGCCGTTTTGACGTCCATTTGCCATATTTCATAATCATAGAATGCGGCAATCGCTAACATGATTCGGACGGACTTCAGCTTCGCTACCGGTGAGAAAGTCTCGTCGTAGTCAACCCCTTGAACTTGTCGATAACCCTTAGCGACAAGCCGAGCTTTATAGATGGTCACATTACCATCCGTGTCTGTCTTCTTTTTAAAGATCCATTTATTTTCTATGGCTCGCCGCTCAACGGGCAAGTCAGTCAAAGTCCATACTTCGTTTTCATACATGGATCCTATCTCGGATTTCATGGCTTCTAGCCATTTGTCGGAATCCGGGCCCGCCATCGCTTCTTCATAGTTCGAAGGTTCACCGTTGTCTAACAACATGATTTCCAAGACAGGGTTGCCGTACCACTCTGGTGCGGAACGTGTCCTTGTGGACCTTCGAATTTCAGTAGGAGCTTGATCAGAAGTATCTTGATCATCATCATTAACTTCCTCTCTAGTCAGTGCAGGCACCTCAGGAACATTTTCTTGAGTTGCGCCATTTTCCGGTTCAAGAGGTAATACTTCATCAAGTTCTACTTTCCTCCCACTTACTTCTTTCGAGAGAAACTCTTTCTCCAGAAAGGACCCATTCTTGGCAACAAAGATCTTGCCTTCGGATCTGAGGTAGAAGGTATACCCAATAGTTTCTTTAGGGTATCCTATGAAGACGCATTTTTCCGATTTGGGTTCGAGCTTTTCAGGTTGAAGTTTCTTGACATAAGCATCGCATCCCCAAACTTTTAGAAACGACAGCTTAGGTTTCTTCCCAAACCATAATTCAAACGGTGTCGTCTCAACGGATTTCGACGGAGCCCTATTTAAAGTGAATGCGGCAGTCTCTAAAGCATAGGCCCAAAAAGATAGCGGTAAATCGGCAAGAGACATCATAGATCGCACCATATCCAATAGAGTGCGATTACGACGTTCGGACACACCATTACGCTGAGGTATTCCAGGCGGCGTGAGTTGTGAAACTATTCCACATTTTCTTAAGTGTGTGCCAAACTCGTGACTCAAGTATTCTCCTCCGCGATCTGATAGTAGGAACTTGATTTTCCTGTCACGTTGATTCTCAACCTCACTCTAAAATTCCTTGAACTTTTCAAAGGTCTCAGACTTGTGTTTCATTAAGTAGACATACCCATATCTACTCATGTCATCAGTGAGGGTGAGAACATAACGATAGCCACCGCGAGCCTCAACACTCATTGGACCGCACACATCAGTATGTATGATTTCCAATAAGTTGGTTGCTCACTCCATTGTTCCTGAGAACGGAGTCTTGGTTATTTTACACATGAGGCATGGTTCTCACGTGTCAAATGATTCATAATCAAGAGACTCTAAAAGTCCATCAGTATGGAGCTTCTTCATGCGTTTGACACCTATGTGACCAAGGCGGCAGTGCCACAAGTATGTGGGACTATCATTATCAATCTTACATCTTTTGGTACTCACACTATGAACATGTGTAGCATTACGCTCGAGATTCATTAAGAATAAACCATTCACCATCGGAGCATGACCATAAAACATATCTCTCATATAAATGGAACAACTATTATTCTCGGATTTAAATGAGTAGCCATCTCGTATTAAACGAGATCCTGATACAATGTTCATGCTCAAACTTGGCACTAAATAACAATTATTGAGGTTCAAAACTAATCCCGTAGGTAAATGTAGAGGTAGCGTGCCGACGGCGATCACATCGACTTTGGAACCATTCCCGACGTGCATCGTCACCTCGTCCTTCGCCAGTCTCCGCTTATTCCGCAGCTCCTGTTTTGAGTTACAAATGTGAGCAACCGCACCGGTATCAAATACCCAGGAGCTACTACGAGTACTGGTAAGGTACACATCAATTACATGTATATCACATATACCTTTTGTTTTGCCGGCCTTCTTGTCCGCTAAGTATTTGGGGCAGTTCCGCTTCCAGTGACCACTTTCCTTGCAATAAAAGCACTCAGTCTCGGGCTTGGGTCCATTCTTTGGCTTCTTCCCGGCAGCTTGCTTGCCGGGCGCGGCAACTCCCTTGCCGTCCTTCTTGAAGGTTTTCTTACCCTTGCCTTTCTTGAACTTAGTGGTTTTATTCACCATCAACACTTGATGTTCCTTTTTGACTTCTACCTCTGCTGATTTCAGCATTGCAAATACTTCAGGAATGGTCTTTTCCATCCCCTGCATATTGAAGTTCATCACAAAGCTCTTGTAGCTCGGTGGAAGCGATTGAAGGATTCTATCAATGACCGCGTCATCCGGGAGATTAACTCCCAGTTGAGTCAAGCGGTTATGTAACCCAGACATTGTGAGTATGTGCTCACTGACAGAACTATTTTCTTCCATCTTACAGCTGAAGAATTTGTCAGAGACTTCATATCTCTCGACCCGGGCATGAGCTTGGAAAACCATTTTCAGCTCTTCAAACATCTCATATGCTCCGTGTCTCTCAAAACGCTTTTGGAGTCCCGGCTCTAAGCTGTAAAGCATGCCGCACTGAACGAGGGAGTAGTCATCGGTACGCGCCTGCCAAGCGTTCATAACGTCTTGTTCTGCAGGGAGAATAGGTGCGTCACCTAGCGGTGCTTGTAGGACATAATCTTTCTTGGCAGCTATGAGGATGATCCTCAGGTTCTGGACCTAGTCCGTGTAGTTGCTGCTATCGTCTTTCAGCTTGGTTTTCTCTAGGAACGCGTTGAAGTTGAGGACTACGTTGGCCATTTGATCTACAAGACATATTGTAAAGATTTTAGACTAAGTTCATGATAATTAAGTTCATCTAATCAAATTATTCAATGAACTCCCAATTAGATAGACATCCCTCTAGTCATCTAAGTATAACATGATCCGAGTTAACTAGGCCGTGTCCGATCATCACGTGAGACGGACTAGTCAATGTCAGTGAACATCTTCATGTTGATCGTATCTTCTATACGACTCATGCTCGACCTTTCGGTCTTCTGTGTTCCGAGGCCATGTCTGTACATGCTAGGCTCGTCAAGTCAACCTAAGTGTTTTGCATGTGTAAATCTGTCTTACACTCGTTGTATGTGAACGTTAGAATCTATCACACCCGATCATCACGTGGTGCTTCGAAACAACGAACTGTCGCAACGGTGCACAGTTAGGGGGAACACTTTCTTGAAATTATTATGAGGGATCATTTTATTTACTACCGTCGTTCTAAGTAAACAAGATGCAAAAACATGATAAACATCACATGCAATCAAAAAATAAAAGTGACATGATATGGCCAATATCACATAGCTCCTTTGATCTCCATCTTGGGGCTCCATGATCATCTTGTCACCGGCATGACACCATGATCTCCATCATCATGATCTCCATCATCGTGTCTCCATGAAGTTGCTCGCCAACTATTACTTCTACTACTATGGCTAACGCGTTTAGCAATAAAGTAAAGTAATTTACATGGCGTTTCTCAATGACACGCAAGTCATACAAAAAATAAAGACAACTCCTATGGCTCCTGCCGGTTGTCATACTCATCGACATGCAAGTCGTGATTCCTATTACAATAGCATGAACATCTCATACATCACATATATATCATTCATCATTCATCACAACTTTGGCCATATCATATCACAAAGCACTTGCTGCAAAAACAAGTTAGACGTCCTCTAATTGTTGTTGCAAGTTTTACGTGGCTGAAGTAGGGTTCTAGCAAGAATGTTTTCTTACCTACGTGAAAGCCACAACGTGATTTGTCAACTTCTATTTACCCTTCATAAGGACCCTTTTCATCGAATCCGCTCCAACTAAAGTAGGAGAGACAGACACCCGCCAGCCACCTTATGCAACTTGTGCATGTTAGTCGGTGGAACCGGTCTCACGTAAGCGTACGTGTAAGGTTGGTCTGGGCCGCTTCATCCCACAATACCGTTGAAGCAAGATAAGACTAGTAGCGGCAAGAAAGTTGACAACATCAATGCCCACAACAAATTGTGTTCTACTCGCGCAAGAGAACTACGCATAGACCTAGCTCATGATGCCACTGTTGGGGAACGTAGCAGAAAACAAAAATTTTCCTACGATTTCACCAAGATCCATCTATGAGTTCATCTAGCAACGAGTGATTGGATTGCATCTACATACCTTTGTAGATCACGCGCGGAAGCGTTCAAAGAACGGGGATGAGGAAGTTGTACTCGACGTGATCCAAATCACCGGAGATCCTAACACCGAACGGACGGCACCTCCGCGTTCAACACACGTACGGTCAGCGTAACGTCTCCTTCTTCTTGATCCAGCAAGGGGGAAGGAGAGGTTGAGGGAGATGGCTCCAGCAGCAGCACGACGGCGTGGTAGTGATGGAGCTGCAGTACTCCGGCAGGGCTTCGCCAAGCACTATGGAGGAGGAGGATGTGTTGGAGAGGGAGAGGGAGGCACCAAAGATGTGGTATGAGAGGCCCTCCTTTCCCCACTATATATAGGGAGTCCAAGGGGGGGTGCCGGCCCTAGGAGATCCAATCTCCTAGGGGGGTGCGGCCAAGGGGGGGAATCCCTCCTCCCCAAGGCACCTAGGAGGTGCCTTCCCCCTTTGGGACTCTTCCCTTCTTGAACCCTAGGCGCATGGGCCTCTTGGGGCTGGTGCTCTTGGCCCATATAGGCCAAGGCGCACCCCCTACAGCCCATGTGGCCCCCCGGGGCAGGTGGCCCCACCCGGTGGACCCCCGGGACCCTTCCGGTGGTCCCGGTACAATACCGGTGACCCCGAAACTTGTCCCGATGCCCGAAATAGCACTTCCTATATATAATTCTTTACCTCCGAACCATTCCGGAACTCCTCGTGACGTCCAAGATCTCATCTGGGACTCCGAACAACATTCGGGTTACTGCATATACATATCCCTACAACCCTAGCGTCACCGAACCTTAAGTGTGTAGACCCTATGGGTTCGGGAGACATGTAGACATGACCGAGACGACTCTCCGGTCAATAACCAACAGCGGGATCTGGATACCCATGTTGGCTCCCACATGCTCCTCGATGATCTCATCGGATGAACCACGATGTCGAGGATTCAAGCAACCCCATATACAATTCCCTTTGTCAATCGGTATGCTACTTTCCTGAGATTCGATCGTCGGTATCCCAATACCTCATTCAATCTCGTTACTGGCAAGTCACTTTACTCGTACCGTAATGCATGATCCCGTGACCAGACACTTGGTCACTTTGAGCTCATTATGATGATGCATTATCGAGTGGGCCCAGTGATACCTCTCCGTCATACGGAGTGACAAATCCCAGTCTTGATCCATGTCAACCCAACAGACACTTTCGGAGATACCCGTAGTATACCTTTATAGTCACCCAGTTACGTTGTGACGTTTGGTACACCCAAAGCACTCCTACGGTATCCGGGAGTTACACGATCTCATGGTCTAAGGAAAGGATACTTGACATTGGAAAACTCTAGCAAACGAACTATACGATCTTGTGCTATGTTTAGGATTGGGTCTTGTCCATCACATCATTCTCCTAATGATGTGATCTCGTTATCAATGACATCCAATGTTCATAGTCCGGAAACCATGACTATCTATTGATCAACGAGCTAGTCAACTAGAGGCTTACTAGGGACATGTTGGTGTCTATTATTCACACATGTATTACGATTTCCGGATAACACAATTATAGCATGAATAAAGACAATTATCATGAACAAGGAAATATAATAATAATGCTTTTATTATTGCCTCTAGGGCATATTTCCAACATGGTCTACCTTGAGCCTATCGCGAATCAATTTCACTTTCTGTTCAGACTCCTTAATCAGATCCGGTCCAAACAACTAGCGGTCTCCAACTTCATCCCACGACAATGGAGTCCTGCACCTCCTTCCGTACAAGGCTTCGAAAGGGGCCATCTTCAAACTGGATTGATAACTGTTGTTATAAGAGAACTCTCCATATGGCAAATTCTTGTCCCAACTAGATCCATAATCTAGCGCACAAGCTCTCATCATATCCTCCAAAATCTGATTGACTCTCTCGGTCTGTCCATCTGTCTGCGGATGGAAAGCTGTACTGAACTCTAGCCTGGTACCCAAAGTTTCATGCAACTGATTCCAGAAGTTAGAGGTAAACTGGGTTCCTCTATCTGATACAATGCTCCTTGGAACTCCGTGCAGACATACGATTCTGGTCATGTATATCTTTGCAAACTTTGCACTGGTATAGGTAGTCTTCACTGGAATGAAATGAGCTACCTTTGTCAAACGATCGACTACAACCCAAATCGAGTCATAGCCTGAACGAGTTCTGGGTAAACCCGTAATAAAATCCATGCCTAGCTTATCCCACTTCCATTCGGGTATCGGCAATGGCTGTAGCAATCCTGCTAGCTTCTGATGCTCTGCCTTTATTCTCTGACATACATCACAAACTGCTACATACTCCGCAATATCCTTCTTCATTCCGGTCCACCAAAAAGTATCCTTCGAATCCAAATACATCTTGGTATTTCCTGGGTGAATCGAGTATGGTGAATCATGGGCTTCCTGCAGAATTAACTTCCTGATCTCCGGGTCATTAGGCACATAAACGCGGTCTTCAAACCATAAGGTATCGTGTTCGTCCTCACAAAATCCTTTAGCTTTTCCTTTGCTCATTTTCTCCTTAATAGAAGCGATCTCCTTGTCGGTTTTCTGGGCTTCTCTGATCTCATCCATCAACGTAGACTGAATCTCCAATGCTGCTACATAGCCTCTCGGGGCTATCTCCAAACATAGCTCACGAAGATTTTCGGCTAACTCCCTTGGTAAATCTCCCATCATTAGTGTGTTGACATGGCTTTTACGACTCAACGCGTCAGCTACTACGTTAGCCTTTCCAGGGTGATAATGCAATCTCATATCATAATCCTTGATGAGCTACAACCATCTCCTTTGTCTGAGATTCAACTCCTTCTGAGTGAAAATATACTTCAAACTCTTGTGGTCCGTGTACACCTCACAATGGTTTCCAATGAGAAAATGTCTCCAAGTGTTCAATGCATGCACTACGGTTGCTAACTCCAAATCATGCGTAGCATAATTCAACTCATGAGGCTTAAGCTGTCGTGGGGCATATGAAACAACTCTTCCTTCCTGCATAAGCACTGCTCCAAGTCCTCGACGTGAAGCATCACAATACACCTCAATATCCTTGGTTTGATCTGGAAAAATCAACACTGGTGATGTAACCAAACGTTTCTTCAGCTCCTGGAAACTGGCCTCACATTCCTCAGTCCATATGAACTTGGTATCCTTCTTCAACAACTCCGTCATAGGCTTTGCAATCTTCGAGAAATTTTCAATGAATCTCCGGTAGTATCCTGCAAGTCCAAGAAAACTCCGGATTTCTCCAACTGTTGTTGGGGCTTCCCAATTTGTCACAGTGTCAACCTTGGTGGGATCTACTGCTGTACCTTCTCTAGATATAACGTGTCCGAGAAATCCAACTTCCTTCAACCAAAACTCACATTTGCTAAACTTGGCATATAACTGATGTTCTCTGAGCTTACCAAGTACCAAACGCAAATGCTCCTTATGCTCCTCTTCATTCTTCGAGTAAACCAGGATATCATCGATGAACACTACGACGAACTTATCCAAAAACTCCATAAACACCTTGTTCATCATGTTCATAAAATATGCAGGTGCGTTAGTTAGACCAAATGACATAACGGTATACTCGTACAGCCCATACCTGGTGGTAAAAGCCGTCTTAGGTATATCATGTTCTCGAATCTTCAACTGATGGTATCCTGATCGCAGGTCGATCTTGGAAAATACCTTAGCTCCTTGCAATCGATCAAACAGATCATTGATCATCAGTAGTGGGTACTTGTTCTTGATGGTTACTTCATTCAATCCTCGATAATCAACAACCATCCTTAATGATCCATCCTTCTTCTCCACTAGAAGTACTAGCGATCCCCAAGGCGAAGAACTTGGCGAATATAACCTTTATCCAGTAACTCCTTAATCTGCTTCTTAATCTCCACCAAATCCTTAGCGGGCATCCTATATGGTCTCTTAGATATTGGCCATGTGCCTGGCAAAAGCTCAATCAAAAACTCAATATCTCTATCCGGTGGCATGCCTGGCAACTCTTCTGGAAATATATCAGGGAAATCCTTTACTACTTGTAATTCCTCCTATACAACTCCTGTTAAACAATTTACTTGAGTCCTCTTCGGCACATGCCGGGATACATACTTGATCCTTCTCCCTTCTGGGGTGGTAAGCAAAATTGACTTACTAGCGCAATCGATGTTTCCTCCATACATTGACAGCCAAGCCATACCCAGAATTACATCCAAACCTTGTGATTCCAAAATGATCAAATCCGAGGGAAACACATGCCTACCTATACTCAATGGCACTTGAAAACATCCCTGGCTAGCCATATACTCCGCTCCTGGTGAGCTTACTAGCATAGGTGTTCTAAGAACTTTGGTGGGCAGGTTATACTTATCCACGAATTCCCTTGATATGTATGAATGTGATGCACCAGTATCGAAAAGAACGAGTGTAGTGAATGACTTAACCAAAAACTTACCGATTACTGCATCCGGCTGCTCTTCAACCTCCTCCATGTTAACGTGGTTCACCTGTCCCCTATTGAAAGGGTTCAGCTTCTTCCCAGAGCTTCCATTGCCATTTCCATTCTGGGCTTCAGGACATTCATTGGCATAATGTCCGGTCTTCTGGCACTTAAAACAAGTGACTTGGCTCAGGTCTCTCTTGGCTGGGGTTGATGGGTTGGTGCGGTTCTGGCCGTTGCTTCCTCCATTCCCATTACCATTCTTGGCGCCATTGTGATTGTGCGAGCTACCTCCTCCATGGGTATGCTGAAAATGTCCTCCCGGCCTAGGGGTAAAACGTGGCTTCTGCTGAGCTCCAGAATTGTACTTCCCTTGTTCATACTTCCTCTTGCGGTTCTCCATCTGCTGCTGCTTCCCTTCAATCATAAGAGCATGGTCTACCATCTCCTGGTAGTTGTTGAAGGTTGCCACCATCAACTGCATGCTCAACTCATCATTCAGTCCTTCCAGAAACTTCTCTTGCTTAGCTGCATCTGTAGCAACGTCATCTGGGGCATAACGTGCTAACTTACTAAAGTCCTCCACATACTGGCCAACTGTTCGTCCTCCTTGGCGCAAGTTGTGAAACTCTCGCTTTTTCATGGCGATAGCTCCTGCTGAAACATGGGC
This sequence comes from Triticum dicoccoides, assembly GCF_002162155.2. Lineage (NCBI taxonomy): Eukaryota > Viridiplantae > Streptophyta > Magnoliopsida > Poales > Poaceae > Triticum > Triticum dicoccoides. Next base: position 229,251,218 of record NC_041382.1, on the reverse strand, counting down.
AGTACGGAAAGCCTGCTGAAACTGGTCCCATGTGACAATGTTGACAGGGAAAGTGGCTATGAAATTCTACCACCATGATGTTGTGGGTCCTTCAAGCTGATGTGCGGCAAACTTCACCCTTTCCGCATCTGTGCATCCTGCTGTGGTCAACTCCCTTGCTGTCTTGCAGAGCCAATCATCTGCTACTATCGGCTCGGTGCTACTGGAAAACACCGGCGGATTCAGCCTAAGAAAACGGGCTAAGTGATCAACAGGTGGTGGTGGTGGTGGTGGGTTGTTGTTTTTGTTCCCCTGATTCTGATTCTGGACTAGCAACTGCATCAATGTGTTCTACTGCTGGATCAACTGGGTGAGCACCGGTGGGAAGGTAAACCCGGGGTCACGTCTCGGAGGCATCTGAGGGTTTAGAAAAGATGAGATTTAAGAATAGAGAGGGTCTAGAGAGAAAACACTACCCATATGCTCATGAGGCAAAAGCAAACAATTCACTTCATTCAATCAAACAAGGGCATACAATCGATCTATCTATCGCAAAAGTGCTCGGACTACTATATTTACATGGTGGACTATTACTACTGTTGGGGTGGTCTACTAAAAATATTCTTCGGTTGCAGACTCCATGATGTCTGCTCCAGCTTCATCAACATAGTCGTCATCGCGATCATCTAGATCCGAGTCGGTGTCGTTGATGATGATATAGTCTTCCAGGCGAATCTCCTTGGGTTCTTCATCTTCCTCTACTGGTGTAGGGCCTCCCATAAATATTTCGATCTTCATTGTTAAGTTGGCATTCTTATCCACAAGTACTTCAATTTCCTCTTCATAATCTTCACGTGTAGCCTTGAGTTCTTCCTCCAGTTCCTTGATTCTTGTCCTCGCCTTCTTCAGATCTATCATGTCGGCGCACATCTGGTTCTCCTGACGTCGAATGTGCTGGTTTAACTCCTGGATAAAAGCTGCAATTGATCTATCCTTCTTGGTGCTGATCATCTCCCAGTGCTAATCTCGGCGCCCACAAATCTGGTAGATAGTATCCTTGAGATCATTGCGGTAAACTTCTCCAATGCGTCCCATGGCGATGTGAGCTGCCATGCTCTTTCCTAGATTCCAAGTTGGTGCATCAAAAGAAAACTCTATGGGCTCAGTGATTGGCATGAACGTCCTTCCTGGAACTTGAACTTGAATCATCCAGCGCTCTTATTCAGGTAAAGTGGCGTTATAAGTCCCGGTGAAGCTTGGTACTCCTATGTTCAGATATCTAGTGACTTCCTTCAAGTGACGTCCAAAGGGTGTATCTTCATCCGGTTGTGTGCACTTGTTCCTTGCATCCGCCATCCTAAAAGAGTAGAAAAGATGAGAGGTCAGAATGAGAAGAGTGAGTAGTGATCTAGGGTTTTAGCTTAGTGGTCGTGTCCTACAGTCAGCGTGTGCTCTGATACCATCTTGTAGCGACCAGACCTCAAACGGTCCAATCTCTATGCTTAGGTGTCATCCCTGGATCAGTAATGCTGACACCACACAGTACTTGAAGGATTTATAACAGAGTAGCAATCACACACTTATTACATCGAGGGTCTCAAAAGAGAACTTATTACAATAAATATGGCTTAAGGCCATCTAATAACGATAACAGCGGAAGGCTTGGAAGATAAGTGAGTCCATAAACTCCAACGGCATCACTGAGTATAGAACCACGACCTAAAAGCACCTTAATCATCGTCTGAAAAGTCTGCAACATGAACGTTGCAGCCCGAAACGGGTCAGCACATGGAATATGCTGGCAGAGTAACACATAGAGAGTAATGAAAGATATAGGCTATACTATATGCATATTTCGCTGGTGGAAAGCTCTATGGTTACAGTTTTGCGTAAAGCCAATTTTTCCCTACTGCAAAGGAATAAATTTTATTTAACTATCATGGTAGTTGTTAAACATTGAGAATGGTTGACAGCATTCTCAATCCCAATTAAGCATCATCATTAAACAAAACCCAACAATATTAATTTAAAGTAACATGATGAGATTCACATGATAATCCAGGTACTAGATACTCAAGATGTCCATAACCGGGGACACGGCTAACCACGATTAGTTTATACACTCTGCAGAGGTTTGCGCACTTTTCCCCACAGGACTCGATCTCCTCCGTTGGGATTCTCGCACTACATGGTGTTTGAGAAACGGATGACCGAGACATAGCCTTTCAGAAGCGCTAGCATCTTACGACCGGGTAGACCGGTACACCTACTTTCCCCTACATCTGCTAGTCTACCATTGTAAGAGTTCGCACAACTTAATCAACTATGTTAGAGCCCATAGTAGCTTGTGGCTGCACACGGAAGTTTCTAGTATGAATAATCTCATGATCCCTTTGAGCCTGGGTGGCGGTCCAAAAGAAAAACAGGCAATCGTTGGAATACCCAAGTACCTCAATCCACCCAGATGTGTATTTAAGTTGCCACCTTAGATAAACCATTAATTTAACAATCTCACATCTGTCATGAATACACTCACCCAATCCACGTCTACTAGCATAGCATAGCATAATAAGCAAACGTAGAAGTAACTCCCAAAGGTTTGATAATAAACATGTAATAGGTACTACCTCAACTACTTCCCAAACCCACAATTTAATTAGATCCTAAACATGCAATGGTGTGAGGATTGATCTAATGCAATAAAACTGGGCAATTGGAAGTATGATCAAAGTGTTACTTGCCTTGCTGATGATCCGGTAAACCTAGTGATTCGAAGTAGCAAGCGGCGCACTCCGGGTACTCTATCGCACACAAACAGGCATACAATAAGTACTCATCTAATGCACAGGTAAAACTCGAATCAGATATCTAACCAGAAAGTTCAACTTAAGAACTCCAGTTGGCAAAAAGAATCGAATCGAAAGAAGCAACGAAATACAAACGGCAAAAGAAACAGGCTTCGTTTACTATTCTGGATCTATGGCAATTTTTACAATGACAAAAACTTGTTTGAGTTGGTTAAACGGAAAGAGGGTTTCGAGACGAAACTCCAGGCGCTTGAATCGCCTGATTCCGATAAACGACCGAAAAGTTATACTAAAACGAAAATCGGATCAGGAATCGCAATCAGAAAAATCATGGATTTAATCTAAGAAAAAGAAAACGACGAACAGATTAACGAACGGACGTTCGTTATCCGGATCTAAACGATGAATGCGTTCATTAAAACGAACGAATGAGTGAACGCTCGCTAAATAAATAAACTGGAAAAACTGATCTATTAAAAAACGAAACTAAAAAAAACCGCACGAAAAACCGACGGAAAACCGAACGGTTCTTCGAGAAAAACCGGCGACGGCGAGGTCTACCTCCGGCGAGCGGCGGGGCGGTGGTCCGGCGGGCGGCGGGGTCGGCGCGAGCGGCGAGGGGTGGCGGCGGCGACGGCGGGCGGGGCGGCTAGGGTTTGGGGGGGCTCGGCTGGGCCTTCCCGGCTTATAAAGCCGGCCGGGCCAAGTGTCCGGGTCGTACAAGGCCCGTTAGGTCGGTGCACGTTTTTTCTTTAAATAGTTACGCTCAGAAAAAACAAAAGGAATACTAAATGGACTCCAAAGATCCCAAAATAAAATTTCCCCGGCTTCTAAAATCAAGCCACACAGGATGAACATTTATTTGGGGCCTAAATGCAATTTTGAAAAACGCGCATTTTTCCTAAATTCAAATAAAATAGCAAATAAAACCAATATAAAATCTTATTTGATTTTCTTATTAAATCCTCAATATTTCTTTATTTTGGGAAAGTCATTTTATTCCCTCTCTCATATTTTTTTGTAATAGAAATAATTGAAGATAAAATAAATAAAATCTTGTTAACATTCAGTGAACGCATGGAATACAGGAAAAAGAACAGCAGCTTTCGGTATGAAGCCATGTGGGAGAGGGAAAATTCCTTGTTTGAGACGGTGGACAGCACATGGAGCAGGTCTGCAACTGCTAGTTCATTGGAGGAAATGAAAGAGAAGTTGGGCTCGATACAACAAGCGCTGCAAAGTTGGGCTAAGAAAGAATTTGGATCCATTGTTAAGAAAACAACACATTTGCGCAAGAAACTCGAGAGCCTCTGGGAAGGACCTCCCACAGCTGGTAGGCAGTACGAAATAAACAGAGTAGCGAGGGAACTTGATGAAGTTTTGTTGAGAGAGGAAATTATGTGGAGACAAAGATCTAGAACAACCTGGCTGAAAGAGGGCGATAAAAACACTAAATATTTTCAGCGGAAGGCAACCTGGAGAAGGAAAAAGAATACCATCACAAGGTTGAAAGATGGTAATGGCCAGTGGGTTGAAGATAAGGATGGGATCCAACAGATGACCACACGCTTTTTCAAGGACCTGTATACTAAAGATGATAAGGTGGCACCGCAGGAATTAATCAACATGATGCAAGCGAGAGTTAATGAGGATATGAATAACATGCTCACAAAGGATTTCACAGAAAATGAAATCAGTGACGCCTTATTTCAAATCGGCCCATTGAAAGCACCAGGTCCTGATGGGTTTCCAGCCCGCTTCTATCAGAGGAATTGGGACATTTTAAAAGAAGATGTGGTAGGGGCGGTAAAGAAGTTCTTTGCAGATGGGATCATGCCCGAAGGAATTAACGATACTACTATTGTCCTCATTCCGAAAGGCAGCAACCCCGAGAGCTTGAAGGACTTCCGTCCGATCAGTTTATGCAATGTTATATATAAGGTAGTGGTGAAGTGTCTAGTAAACTGACTGAGGCCATTCCTGGATGAAATCATCTCCGAGACGCCGAGTGCGTTTGTCCCTGGGAGATTGCTAACAAACAATGCCTACATTGCGTTTGAATGCTTCCATAAAATTTCGCATAGCAAGAACGCACGAGATACTCATTGTGCGTACAAGCTAGACCTGGCGAAAGCATATGACAGAGTGGACTGGGGTTTCCTTGAAAACACTCTACGCAAATTGGGATTTAATGAAAAATGGATGAACTGGGTGATGAAGTGTGTTTGCTCGGTGAGATATGCTGTCCGGTGCAACGGTGAGCTGCTGGAAACTTTAGTCCATCAAGAGGGTTGCGTCAAGGAGATCCCCTTAGCCCATATCTATTCCTATTTGTCGCGGATGGTCTTACTAGTATCCTGAATAAGGAGATATCCAATGGTAACATCACACCCATTAAGGTGGCAAGAGGGAGCCCAGGTATTTCGAATCTCCTCTTTGCCGATGACAGCCTTTTGTTCTTCAAAGCATCTGCGGAGGAAGCCAATGCCATTCAGAAAGCGCTCGCTTTGTTTCAAAATTGCTCGGGTCAGCTTCTCAGCCCAAGTAAATGTTCAATACTTTTCAGTGAGCGATGCCCGAACACAACCCAAGAACGGATCAAGGAGACCCTAGGGTGTGGCGTCGGCCACGTTTGAGAGCAAGTACTTCGGACTCCCTACTCCAGAGGGGAAAATGAAGGATGATAACTTTCAACAAGTTATGGACAGGTTTGGCAAGCGATGCAATGATTGGTCGGAAAGGTATATGTCTCATGCAGCGAAGGAGGCACTTGTGAAATCCGTAGCTCAAGCTTTACCCACCCATGTGATGAGTGTTTTCAGGATGTCTGTAGGCTTCTGTGACAAATATGAGAAGCTTATCAGAAAATTTTGGTGGGGTGAAGATGGAGAACACCGCAAAGTCCATTGGATGGCTTGGGATAAAATGGTAAAACCCAAGAGAGCAGGTGGGATTGGATTCATAGATATGCAAGGTTTCAACCAAGCACTTCTAGCTAGACAAGCATGGAGATTGATCCAGAACCCGGATAGCCTCTGTGCTCGAGTCCTTAAATCCAAATATTTTCCGCATGGTAAGCTCCTTGACACAGTCTTTGCATCGGATGCATCACCTGCATGGAGAGGGATTGAATTTGGGCTGGAACTTTTGAAGAAAGGCCTCATATGGCATGTGGGTAATGGAAGAAGTATTCAAATCACAAGAGATAATTGGATCCCCAGGAAGGAAGGACTAAAATTGGCGAACTTTACCTCCAGAAGTCGGTTGAGATGGGTCAACCAACTATTAGTGCAAGGGGAAAATAATTGGAACACCGAACTTATATATTGGATTTTCAATCATTTTGATGCAGATGATATTTGCAAAATCATACTGCCGACCAATCCAACGGAGGATCATCTTGCGTGGAATTATGAGAAATCTAGAGTGTTCTCTGTGCGGAGTGCATATAGACTGGCCATGGACGGACCAGGGCGATACCTAGCTACATCTACATATGCAGGTAACAGTAACAACCGTAGCATATGGGATCTTATCTGGAAGGCTTCAGTGTCGGAAAAGGTTAAAATATTTGGTTGGAGGGTTGCGACCAATACCCTGGCTACCAAGAAGAATAAATTCAAACAAACTCTGGAGGTGGATACTACGTGTAGCATATGTGGAAATGCAGAGGAAGAGGAGTTCCACACTGTGATAGAATGCACCAAAAGCAAGGCTTTGAGATTTGCAATGAGAGAGGTTTGGGACCTCCCGGATGAGGCGACATTCAGAAACACTGGCAGAGATTGGCTATAGATCATCCTGGACACATGCAATGCAGACATGCGGGATAAAATCCTTTTACTGATATGGAGAGCATGGTTCCTACAGGACAACTGCGTGCATGAGGATGGGAAAGAATCCATCTCGAGATCTACATCCTTCCTGACAAGATATGAAGAGGAAATCTGAAACTGTCTTGTCGCCACAGATAGCGAGAGGGGGAAAGAGCCAGTGGGAAGCAAGAACATACGTAATGTGAGGCGGGAAAATGTTGCAGGCAACCATTGGTATGCTCCTCCAGTGGGATTTGCAAAACTGAATACGGACACAGCATACAACCCTGACTCGGGACTGAGCTATGCCGGAGCTTTGGCTAGAGACCACAAGGGAATCCCCATTGTCTCCCTTGGGCAGAATACTGGGACCTGCATGGACGTAATGGAGGCTGAAGCATGTGCTATTAGAGAAGGCCTGATAGGCCTGTCCGCTCTGTTTAATGGCTATATCATCATCGAAACTGATTGCAGTACACTAGCTAAAGAGTTGTCCCCGCAAGCCACATACCGATCCCACTGTTTTCTGATAATCAGAGATATACATGAGTGCTTGGGGCACTTTGTATCCTGGCAAGTCAACTGGATCAGCAGGGAAAGAAACAAGCTCGCGCACAACCTGGCGATGGAAGCAAAAGATCATGGGGACTTCAAGATGATTGGAGTTGTACCAAGTAGGGTATAGGAGGTTTGGTTGTATGACCGTAATCATTCTCCTGTATAATTTGGGGGCTCGTCATTCTCAAAAAAAATCAAATGATCCTATTTTCAAAATTTGAGAAAACTCAAATATGAAAATAACGAAATCCCCAACTCTCTCCGAGGGTCCTTGAGTTGCGTAGAATTTTCTAGGATCATCCAAAATGCAATAAAATATGATATGCAATGATGATCTAGTGTATAACATTCCAAATTGAAAATTTGGGATGTTACAAGTAAACGGGAGTTGCATAACCGAGGTGGAATATGGTGGAGAGGGGCACCACACACGGCTGGAATAGATCAACAGATCAACTTGTGTGTTCTAGGGTGCCCCTGCCTCCGTATATAAAGGAGAAAGGGGGAGGCGGGCAGCCAGGAGGAGGGCGCGCCAGGGGGGAGTCCTACTCCCACCGGGAGTAGGACTCCTCCTTTTTCCTTGTTGGAGTAGGAGAGGGAAGGAAGGGAGAGAGGAGGAGAAGGAAAAAGGGGGGCGCCACCCCCCTTCCTTGTCCAATTCGGACTAGAGGGGAAGGGGGCACGCAGCTGCCCTAGCCGCCCCTCCTCTTCTCCCACTAAGTCCCATGAGGCCCAATTAACTCCCCGGGGGGTTCCGGTAACCCCCCGGTACTTCGGCTTTTATCCGAAACCACTCGGAACACTTCCGGTGTCCGAATATAGTCGTCCAATATATCGATCTTTATGTCTCAACCATTTCAAGACTCCTCGTCATGTCGCTGATCATATCCGGGACTCCGAACTACCTTCGGGACATCAAAACAAAAAACTCATAATACCGATTGTCACCAAACTTTAAGCGTGCGCACCCTACGGGTTCGAGAACTATGTAGACATGACCGAGACACGTCTCCGGTCAATAACCAATAGCGGAACCTAGATGCTCATATTGGCTCCTACATATTCTACGAAGATCTTTATCGGTCAAACCGCATAACAACATACGTTTGTTCCCTTTGTCATCGGTATGTTACTTGCCCGAGATTCGATCGTCGGTATCTCAATACCAAGTTCAATCTCGTTACCGGCAAGTCTCTTTACTCGTTTCGTAATGCATCATCCTGCAACTAACTCACTAGTCACATTGCTTGCAAGGCTTATAGTGATGTGCTTTACTGAGAGGGCCCAGAGATACCTCTCCGACAATCGGAGTGACAAATCCTAATCTCAAAATACGCCAACCCAACAAGTACCTTCGGAGACACCTGTAGAGCGCCTTTATAATCACCCAGTTATGTTGTGACGTTTGGAGCACACGAAGTGTTCCTCCGGTAAATAGGAGTAGCATAATCTCATAGTCATAGGAACATGTGTAAGTCATGAAGAAAGCAATAGCAACATACTAAACGATCAAGTGCTAAGCTAACGGAATGGGTCAAGTCAATCACATCATTCTCCTAATGATGTGACCCCGTTAATCAAATGACAACTCATGTCAATGGCTAGGAAACACAACCATCTTTGATTAACAAGCTAGTCAAGTAGAGGTATACTAGCGACACTCTGTTTGTTTATGTATTCACACAAGTATTATGTTTCCGGTTAATTCAATTCTAGCATGAATAATAATTATTTATCATGATATAAGGAGATATATAATAACTTTATTATTGCCTCTAGGGCATATTTCCTTCAGTCTCCCACTTGCACTAGAGTCAATAATCTAGATTACACAGTAATAATTCTAACACCCATGGAGCCTTGGTGCTGATCATGTTTTGCTCGTGGAAGAGGCTTAGTCAACGGGTCTGCAACATTCAGATTCGTATGTATCTTGCAAATTTCTATGTCTCCCACCTGGACTTGATCCTGGATGGAGTTGAAGTGTCTCTTGATGTGCTTGGTTCTCTTGTGAAATCTGGATTCCTTTGCCAAGGCAATTGCACCAGTATTGTCACAAAAGATTTTCATTGGACCCGATGCACTAGGTATGACACCTAGATCGGATATTAACTCCTTCATCCAGACTCCTTCATTTGCTGCTTCCGAAGCAGCTATGTATTCCGCTTCACACGTAGATCCTGCCACAACGCTTTGTTTAGAACTGCACCAACTGACAGCTCCATCGTTCAATGTAAACATGTATCCGGTTTGTGATTTAGAATTGTCCGGATCAGTGTCAAAGCTTGTATCAATGTAACCATTTACGACTAGCTCTTTGTCACCTCCATAAACTAGAAACATATCCTTAGTCCTTTTCAGGTATTTCAGTATGTTCTTGACCGCTGTCCAGTGATCCACTCCTTGATTACTTTGGTACCTTCCTGCTAAACTTATAGCAAGGCACACATCAGGTCTGGTACACAGCATTGCATACATGATAGAGCCTATGGCTGAAGCATAGGGAACATCTTTCATCTTCTCTCTATCTTCTGAAGTGGTCGGGCATTGAGTCTTACTCAACTTCACACCTTGTAACACAGGCAACAACCCTTTCTTTGCTTGATCCATTTTGAACTTCTTCAAAACTTTGTCAAGGTATGTGCTTTGTGAAAGTCCAATTAAGCGTCTTGATCTATCTCTATAGATCTTGATTCCCAATATATAAGCAGCTTCACCGAGGTCCTTCATTGAAAAACTCTTATTCAAGTATCCCTTTATGATATCCAGAAATTCTATATCATTTCCAATCAACAATATGTCATCCACATATAATATCAGAAATGCTACAGAGCTCCCACTCACTTTCTTGTAAATACAGGCTTCTCCAAAAGTTTGTATAAAACCATATGCTTTGATCACACTATCAAAGCGTTTATTCCAACTCTGAGAGGCTTGCACCAGTCCATAAATGGATAGCTGGAGCTTGCACACTTTGTTAGCTCCCTTTGGATCGATAAAACCTTCTGGTTGCATCATATACAACTCTTCTTCTAGAAATCCATTCAGGAATGCAGTTTTGACATCCATTTGCCAAATTTCATAATCATAAAATGTCGCAATTGCTAACATGATTCGAACAGACTTAAGCATCACTACGGGTGAGAAAGTCTCATCGTAGTCAATCCCTTGAACTTGTCGAAAACCTTTTGCAACAAGTCGAGCTTTATAGATAGTAACATTACCGTCAGCGTCAGTCTTCTTCTTGAAGATCCATTTATTTTCAATGGCTTGCCGATCAACGGGCAAGTCAACCAAAGTCCACACTTTGTTCTCATACATGGATCCCATCTCAGGTTTCATGGCCTCAAGCCATTTTGCGGAATCTGGGCTCACCATCGCTTCTTCATAGTTCGTAGGTTCGTCGTGGTCTAGCAACATAACCTCCAGAACAGGATTACCGTACCACTCTAGTGCGGATCTCACTCTGGTTGATCTACGAGGTTCAGTAACAACTTGATCTGAAGTTTCATGATCATCATCACTAACTTCCTCACTAATTGGTGTAGGTGTCACAGGAACCGGTTTCTGTGATGAACTACTTTCCAATAAGGGAGCAAGTACAGTTACCTCATCAAGTTCTACTTTCCTCCCACTCACTTCTTTCGAGAGAAACTCCTTCTCTAGAAGGGATCCAAATTTAGCAACAAATTTTTTTCCTTAAGATCTAATAGAAGGTGTACCCAATAGTTTCCTTTGGGTATCCTATGAAGACACATTTCTCCGATTTGGGTTCGAGCTTATCAGGTTGAAGCTTTTTCACATAAGCATCGCAACCCCAAACTTTAAGAAACGACAACTTTGGTTTCTTGCCAAACCACAGTTCATAAGGCAACATCTCAACGGATTTCTATGGTGCCCTATTTGACGTGAATGCAGCCGTCTCTAAAGCATGACCCCAATAGCGGTAAATCAGTAAGAGACATCATAGATCGCACCATATCTAGTAAAGTACGATTACGACGTTCGGACACACCATTACGCTATGGTGTTCCGGGTAGCGTGAGTTGCGAAACTATTCCGCATTGTTTCAAATGAAGACCAAACTCGTAAGTCAAGTATTCTCCTCCACGATCAGATCGTAGAAACTTTATTTTCTTGTTACGATGATTTTCGACTTCACTCTGAAATTCTTTGAACTTTTCAAATGTTTCAGACTTATGTTTCATTAAGTAGATATACCCATATCTGCTTAAATCATCTGTGAAGGTGAGAAAATAACGATACCCGCCGCGAGCCTCAACATTCATCGGACCACATACATCTGTATGTATGATTTCCAACAAATCTGTTGCTCGCTCCATAGTTCCAGAGAACAGCGTTTTAATCATCTTGCCCATGAGGCACGGTTCGCAAGTACCAAGTGATTCATAATCATGTGGTTCCAAAAGTCCATCAGTATGGAGTTTCTTCATGCGCTTTACACCAATATGACCTAAACGGCAGTGCCACAAATAAGTTGCACTATCATTATCAACTCTACATCTTTTGGCTTCAATATTATGAATATGTGTATCACTACTATCGAGATTCAACAAAAATAGACCACTCTTCAAGGGTGCATGACCATAAAAGATATTACTCATATAAATAGAACAACCATTATTCTTTGATTTAAATGAATAACCGTCTCGCATCAAACAAGATCTAGATATAATGTTCATGCTCAACGCTGGCACCAAATAACAATTATTCAGGTCTAAAACTAATCCCGAAGGTAGATGTAGAGGTAGTGTGCCGACCGCGATCACATCGACTTTGGAACCATTTCCCACGCGCATCGTCACCTCGTCCTTAGCCAATCTTCGCTTAATCTGTAGTCCCTATTTCGAGTTGCAAATATTAGCAACCGAACCAGTATCAAATACCCAGGTGCTACTGTGAGCATTAGTAAGGTACACATCAATAACATTTATATCACATATACCTTTGTTCACCTTGCCATGCTTCTTATCTGCCAAATACTTGGGGCAGTTCCGCTTCCAGTGACCAGTCTGTTTTTAGTAGAAGCACTCAGTTTTAGGCTTAGGTCCAGAGTTGAGTTTCTTCTCTTGAGCAGCAACTTGTTTGCCGTTCTTCTTGAAGTTCCCCTTCTTCTTCCCTTTACCTTTTTTCTTGAAACTAGTTGTCTTGTTGACCATCAACACTTGATGCTCCTTTTTGATTTCTACCTCCGCAGCCTTTAGCATCGCGAAGAGCTCAGGAATTGTCTTATTCATCCCTTGCATATTATAGTTCATCACAAAGCTTTTTTAGCTTGGTGGCAGAGATTGAAGAACTCTATCAATGACACTATCAACAGGAAGATTAACTCCCAGTTGAGTCAAGTGATTATGATACCCAGACATTTTGAGTATATGTTCACTGACAGAACTATTCTCCTCCATCTTGCAGCTATAGAACTTATTGGAGACTTCATATCTCTCAATCCGGGCATTTGCTTGAAATATTAACTTCAACTCCTGGAACATCTCATATGCTCCATGACGTTCAAAACGTCGTTGAAGTCCCGGTTCTAAACCGTAAAGCAGGGCACACTGAACTATCGAGTAGTCATCAGCTTTACTCTATCGGATGTTCTTAACGTCATTAGCATCATCTGCGGCAGGCCTGGCACCCAGCGGTGCTTCCAGGACGTAATTCTTCTGTGCAGCAATGAGGATAATCCTCAAGTTACGGACCTAGTCCGTGTAATTGCTACCATCATCTTTCAACTTTGCTTTCTCAAGGAACGCATTAAAATTCAACAGAACAACAGCATGGGCCATCTATCTACAATCAACATAGACAAGCAAAATACTATCATGTACTAAGTTCATGATAAATTTAAGTTCAATTAATTAAATTTCTTAAGAACTCCCACTTAGATAGACATCCCTCTAATCCTCTAAGTGATCACGTGATCCAAATCAACTAAACCATGTCCGATCATCACGTGAGATGGAGTAGTTTCAGTGGTGAACATCAGTATGTTGATCATATCTACTATATGATTCACGCTCGACCTTTCGGTCTCAGTGTTCCGAGGCCATATCTGCATATGCTAGGCTCGTCAAGTTTAACCTGAGTATTCCGCGTGTGCAACTATTTTGCACATGTTGTATTTGAACGTAGAGCCTATCACACCCGATGATCACGTGGTGTCTCAGCACGAAGAACTTTCGCAATGGTGCATACTCAGGGAGAACACTTATACCTTGATAATTTAGTGAGAGATCATCTTATAATGCTACCGTCAATCAAAGCAAGATAAGATGCATAAAAGATAAACATCACATGCAATCAATATAAGTGATATGATATGGCCATCATCATCTCGTGCTTGTGATCTTCATCTCCGAAGCACCGTCATGATCACCATTGTCACCGGCGCGACACTTTGATCTCCATCGTAGCATAGTTGTCGTCTCGCCAATTTATGCTTCTACGACTATCGCTACCGCTTAGTGATAAAGTAAAGCATTACAGGGCGATTGCATTGCATACAATAAAGCGACAACCATATGGCTCCTGCCAGTTGCCGATAACTCGGTAACAAAACATGATCATCTCATACAATAAAATATCGCATCATGCCTTGACCATATCACATCACAACATGCCCTGCAAAAACAAGTTAGACATCCTCTACTTTGTTGGTGCAAGTTTTACGTGGCTACTATGGGCTGAGCAAGAACCGTTCTTACCTACGCATCAAAACCACAATGATAGTTTGTCAAGTTAGTGTTGTTTTGACCTTCTCAAGGACCGGGCGTAGCCACACTTGGTTCAACTAAAGTTGGAGAAACTGACACCCGCCAGCCACCTGTGTGCAAAGCACGTCGGTAGAACCAGTCTCGCGTAAGCGTATGCGTAATGTCAGTCCGGGACGCTTCATCCAACAATACCGCTGAACCAAAGTATGACATGCTGGTAAGTAGTATGACTTATATCGCCCACAACTCACTTGTGTTCTACTCGTGCATATAACATCTACGCATAAAACCAGGCTCGGATGCCACTGTTGGGGAACATAGTAACTTCAATAAAATTCCTACGCACACATAGGATCATGGTGATGCATAGCAACGAGAGGGGAGAGTGTTGTCCACGTACCCTCGTAGACCGAGAGGCATACTAGTGACACTCTGTTTGTTTATGTATTCGCACAAGTATTATGTTTCCGGTTAATACAATTCTAGCATGAATAATAAACATTTATCATGATATAAGGAAATATATAATAACTTTATTATTGCCTCTAGGGCATATTTCCTTCAGTCATCATACCGAGCTTTGTCAAACGTTCATAACGTCTGCATTTGCTCCTGCAATAGTTATGTCACCTAGAGGTGCATCAAGGACATAATTCTTCTGTGCAGCAACGAGGATAATCCTCAGATCATGGATCCAATCCGCATCATTGCTACTATCATCTTTCAACATAGTTTTCTCTAGGAACATATCATAAATAAAACGGGGAAGCTATACGCGAGCAATTGATCTACAACATAGGTATGCAAATACTATCAGGACTAAGTTCATGATAAATTAAAGTTCAATTAATCATATTACTTAAGAACTCCCACTTAGATAGACATCCCTCTAATCATCTAAGTGATCACGTGATCCATATCAACTAATCCATGTCCGATCATCACGTGAGATGCAGTAGTTTTCAATGGTGAACATCAGTATGTTGATCATATCTACTATATGATTCACGCTCGACCTTTCGGTCTCAGTGTTCCGAGGCCATATCTGCATATGCTAGGCTCGTCAAGTTTAACTCGAGTATTCTGCGTGTGCAAAATTGGCTTGCACCCATTGTATGTGAACGTAGAGCTTATCACACCCGATCATCACGTGGTGTCTCGGCACGACGAACTGTCGCAACAGTGCATACTCAGGGAGAACACTTATACCTTGAAATTTTAGTAAGTGATCATCTCATAATGCTACCATCGTACTAAGAAAAATAAGATGCATAAAGGATAAACATCACATGCAATCAAAATATGTGACATGATATGGCCATCATCATCTTGTGCCTTTGATCTTCATCTCCAAAGTACCGTCATGATCTCCATCGTTACCGGCATGACAGCATGATCTCCATCATCTTGATCTCTATCAATGTGTCGTCACATGGTCATCTCACCAACTATTGCTTTTGCAACTATTGCTATCGCATAGCGAAAAAGTAAAGCAATTGTATGGCGCTTGCATCTTATGCAATAAAGAGACAACCATAAGGCTTTTGCCAGTTGCCGATAACTCTGTTACAAAACATGGTCATCTCATGCTATAAAATTTTGCATCATGTCTTGACCATATCACATCACAACATGCCCTGCAAAAACAAGTTAGACGTCCTCTACTTTGTTGTTGCAAGTTTTACGTGGCTGCTACGGGTTGAGAAAGAACCGTTCTTACCTACGCATCAAAAACCACAACGCGGTATAGTGATTGCTTTTTGATCTTCAGAAAGAACCCCGTTCATTGAATCTGATTCAACTAAAGTTGGAGAAACTGACACCCACCAGCCACCTGTGTGCGAAGCACGTCGATAGAACCAGTCTCGCCTAAGCGTACGCGTAATGTCGGTCTGGGCCGCTTCATCCAACAATACCGCCGAATCAAGAAACAACTAGTAACAGCAAGCAATATGTATATACCCAGGCCCACAACTCCTTTGTGTTCTACTCGTGCATATAACATCTACGCATAGACCTAGCTCGGATGCCACTATTGGGTAACGCGGTAATTTCAAAAAATTCGTACGCACATGCAAGATCTATCATGGTGATGCATAGCAACGATAAGGGAAGAGTGTTGTCCATGTACCCTCGTAGACCATAAGCGGAAGCGTTATGACAACGTGGTTGATGTAGTCGTATGTCTTCACGATCCGACCGATCCTAGTACCGAAAGTATGGCACCTCCACGGTCTGCTCACGTTCAGCTCGGTGACGTCCCACAAACTCTAGATCTAGTTGAGTGTCGAGGGAGAGCTTCGTCGGCACGACAGCGTGATGACAGCGATGATGATGCTACCGGAACAGGGCTTCGCCTAAGCACCGCTACAATATGACCGAGGTGGATTATGGTGGAGGGGGCATCGCACACGGCTAAGGGATCAATGATCAACTTGTGTGTTCTAGGGTGCCCCCTGCCCCCGTATATAAAGGAGCAAGGGGGGAGGTCGGCCAGCCCTTGAGGCGCCCAAGGAGAGGAGGAATCCTCCTCCTAGTCTCTACTCCTAATGGAGCAGTTGGTAGTCTCGCTTCCAGGGTTTTTTTCGTCCCACCTTTCATGGTTTTTTTGGTACCTCCTCCCACCTTCGTTGGTTTTTTTCGTAGATTTTTTTCGTCCCCTCCCCTCACTTCATCGGTTTATTTTCGCGTCACCCTCTCACACAACGAAAGAAATCTGAACAGATCAAAACTTTCCATACTGGCGCAAGTTATTTAGTAATGTAAAATCAATCACGAACAATCTCTAAAGATCAAATCTAAATTAATTAACCTTACTTTAAATCACTCAATCACATTAATTAGAAAACAAATAATTGACTTTCAGAAAAATCGCTCAATCACATTAACCTTGCCTTAACTCACGGATGGTAATTAATCTCCAAACAAAGGAAACAATACATCGAGGGAGCAGTAAATAAACTCCCTTTCTTATGACATGTATATGATCTTCCCTTCCCTCTCCGTTGTCGAGGGTTCTTGATTCTCGAGGCCGATGCTTGGGCTGCGTCACTAGGTCGCGACGGTGCCGGAGGATGAGGACGGCGAGGCCGGGTGCCGCGGCACCGCGTTGGCCGCAGCCGGTGAAGGGGGCGAAGAAGGGCGGCTTCCCTGGCCCTGGCCGTGGCCCTGGGAGTTGGTGTGGTGGAAGCGGCAGTTGACCCGGCGTGGGTGGCCGACGCGCAGACGCACTTGGAAGCGGGCCCGTGGCCCGCGCCGGACGGTGCCGATGCCGACCCGGGCCACCTCCTCCGTGTATTCTTGGAGTTGTGGCTGGCCAATTTACATGAAATTAATTCCCTCAGTTGTGGTGGCAAATATAATACACATAATCCATATTGTTATGCACTAGCGTGTGTGTGTGTGAAATAGATGGATTATGGTCCCGTACCCAATAAGATGGATATGTGTGTGTGTTAGAGAGAGAGAGAGAGAGAGGAGAGAGAGAGTGAGGAAGAGGAAGGGAGGGAGTGTGTGTGTGTGTGTGTGAGGATTTGATGGTAAAAAAGGTTGCCAATGTCACTTGATATGTATGAGAATATTAATATTGAACTCTTAAAGTTAATGTGGCCCCGTTGCAACGCACATGCGTTCTTCTAGTACGAGTAGGATTCATCATTTCCTAGTCCTACTAGGAGGGGGAAGGAAGGAGTGGGAGAGGGGAAGGAAAGGGGGGCACCCCCCTCCTAGTCCAATTCGGACTCAAGGGGAAGGGGGCGCGATGCCTGCCCTGGCAGCCCCTGTCTCTCCACTAAGGCCCATCTAGGCCCAATAATTCCTCCGGTAACCCTGTGGCACTCAGGTTTTCTCTGAAATCACCCGGAACACTTCCGGTGTCCGAATATAGCCGTTGAATATATCAATATTTATGTATTGACCATTTCGAGACTCCTCGTCATGTCCGTGATCATATCCGGGACTCTTAACAACCTTCGGTACATCAAAACACATAAACTCATAATACCTATCGTCACCGAACGTTAAGCGTGCGGACCCTACGGGTTCGAGAACTATGTAGATATGATCGAGACACATATCTAGTCAATAACCAATAGCGGAACCTGGATGTTCATATTGGCTCCCACATATTCTACAAAGATCTTTATCGGTCAAACCGCATAACAACATACGTTGTTCCCTTTGTCATCGGTATGTTACTTGCCCGAGATTCGATCGTCGGTATCTCAATACCTAGTTCAATCTCGTTACCGGCAAGTCTCTTCACTCATTTCGTAATGCATCATCCCGCAACTACTCATTAGTCACATTTCTTGCAAGGCTTATAGTGATCTGCATTACCGAGAGGGCCCAGAGATACCTCTCCGATACTCGGAGTGACAAATCCTAATCTCGATATATGCCAACTCAACAGACACCATCGGGGACACCTGTAGAGCATCTTTATAGTCACCCAGTTACGTTGTGACGTTTGATAGCACACTAAGTGTTCCTCCGGTATTTGGGAGTTGCATAATCTCATAGTCATAGGAACATGTATAAGCTATGAAGAAAGCAATAGCAACAAACTAAACGATCATCGTGCTAAGCTAACGGATGGGTCAAGTCAATCACACCGTTCTCTAATGATGTGATCTCGTTAATCAAATGACAACTCTTTGTACATGGCTAGGAAACTTAACTGTCTTTGATTAACGAGCTAGTCAAGTAGAGGCATACTAGTGACACTCAGTTTGTCTATGTATTCACACATGTACTAAGTTTCCGGTTAATACAATTCTAGCATGAATAATAAATATTTATCATGATATAATGAAATATAAATAACAACTTTATTATTGCCTCTAGGGCATATTTCCTTCAGTTCAAGCTCAAGACAAACACCGCCTATGCATAGAGGGTCACTGTGAAGCTGATGAACGACAGGGTCACCGTCGATAAGGGTTGGGCCACCTTCACTGCCGTCCATCAGATCAAGGTTTGGGTACATGGTGACCTTCAAGTTGCTGACTCTCGACAGGTTCAAGGTCATCGTCTTCAATGACGACGGCATTGAAATGGTGACCAAGTGCGGGAGGCACCACGACGCCTTTATCGTGAATGTCTAGGAGAGCTCTAGTTTGGTTACTAGTTTAATTGCATACTGGTTTGATTCAGAACTGCTTTGTTTAAGTGTTGTACCATCGTCAAGACTGGTTGGTTTGGTTTAAAATTATCGTCAAAATTGTTATCTATTTGTGTGTCTTCGAGTTATTTTTTGCCTGCGTAGTGTGCCGGTAATCTCACCACCTACGAGAAGATTATCAGACAACATGCGTTGCATGTAACCAAATGTCTTGGCCATTTTGTCCTAAACAAGCGGGCAAGCAAACAACGTACCTTCCATTTCATCCCACGCAGGCTAGAGGGTAATGTAGACGACCAAATTAAATGAAGATGTTAGTTTCTTTTACCTGTTTTTCCTCAACCAGGCTCAACTGAGTCAAGCATGCAATAAAACAAAATAGCTACGGCAACCAAACATGACCTAGAAGTACTAGAAAGCAGGGGTCTTAGGGAGGCGCTCAGAAAATCCTCGACTCAAGGGCCCCAAGTGTGAGGTCCAGGTCCCCAGCAATCATCTGCATGAACGTCTACATCTCTACGGGCTCTTGGTCCTCTTGTCGGCTACACTCGGGCTGATGATTCAAGGGCGGCGTAGCCCCGCTTCACGGCCTTCGTGTATCAAGTGAGGTGCTGGAACTTTTAGGGTTTGTTTGGTAGCATTTTATGGCTGTTCTCCTTTGATACATGCTCAGTGTAGACATGCTGAGTACATGCATTTGTTGTTGTTTAGTAACGGTTTATGTGTTGATACATGTTAAGCTGAGACCTTGCATCTGTTTAGACATGTCGGTCGGCACTGTAGCAACTAGTATTTTCAAATAAATGAACAAAACATTTCAAAATTATGAAAAATTGTTTGAAACGTGGAAAACAACATTTTTGAAAAATTAAACATTTAAGTTTTTAAAAAAATTAAACAAATTTTGAAAGTTTGATCTCTTTTTAATTTTTCTTATTTTTTTGATAATCTGAACATTTTTTAAAATTATTTTTAATAATCCAAACTTTTTAGTAAAAATTGAAACGAAATTTAAAACGCCAAACATTTTTTCAAAATCTTAACAAATTTTGAAAATCTGGACATTTTCCCAAAAATTTTACAAAATTTGAAGACCTGGACATTTTTCGAAAATTTGAATTTTTTTGGTATTCTGAACATTTTCTGAAAATTAAATTGTTTTTTAGAAATTCTTAACATTTTTTGAAACATGTTGTCGCTCGATCCGCTCATGCATGCTGACCAGCGAACGGCTATTACGGTGTTCTCTCTCCGTGCATGCTAAGAGGGTATTTGGGCGGAGCTCGTGCATGCTGAGAAGGCCCCATACAGGCTACCAAACACCCAAAAGTGGGTCGAGGAGGGAAGTCTTGAGCTCATGTATCCTCCATGCACTTTACCAAACACACCCTTAAGTTTTTTTCCCATCGTCCCTGACGGTGCTGAGATCTGCCTCTTTCCTAGGTTGCCGTAGGATGTAATGAAAATATAGATTTGCTAAATCTCATCTACTATCTCCGTACCATAATCTACTCCCTACATATCATAATATAACTTCTTTTTTGCAGTGTAATTTAAACTGAAAAAAATCTTATACAAGTATTATGATACAGAGGTAGTAGATGAGATTTAGTTATCTCACATCTTAATTGTCAACCACATGTTTTAGTGTTGTAAAATTCGTGCAAACACTTGATTCATGCATCTCATTGCGTATTTTTTTAACACAATATAATTGAAGTCGTTTATATACACGAGCATACACTTAACCCTATGAATACATGCACACACACCCTACTCATATGAGCATCTTCGAGATACTGAGCCGGCACATCATTTTAAGATTGACGAAATTGTCACAGATGCCTTCATGATCAACAGGAACGTCTTCTCCCACTGAACGCACATCGCCTGAAGGCCTGAAATAAATCTAGAAAAATGTGAGCACCAATGTCAAGTTTAGGACTGGAATTTTGGCGGGATGAGAATACCAATATCCTCCTGACTATCCAACAACAGGTTGATTCCGCGTCGTTGCATGTTGTTGTCCCGCGTTGTTTGTCCCCCTTTTCCCGTATTCCACGTTGGGTATGATCGATTCTGTCCCTCAAAATACTTGTATGTGACGAGAGAGAATAAAAGGAGTGAGAGTGAGAGAATACGTATTACCCCTTGAACTTGTCTTTTCCCTTTATTTCTTCCTTCATTCTTTTTTTTATGTTTGTGTGACAACGTCGTGTTTTTGACTGCCCATTTCTTCTCCCTTTTTTGGGAGAATTTTTTTTTCGGAGATTTTTTTTGGAGAATTTTGTACTGATTTCTTCTTCTTTTTTCCCTTTTTCCCATTTTTCAATTCATGATATTTTTAGCTCGTGGACACTTTTTGAAGTATGCGAGCACTTATTAAAATTCATGAATTTTTAATTTATGAATATATTTTTTAATTTGTGAATTTTTTAAATACAAAAACACTTAAAAATATTTGAACATTTTTAAAATCGGATATGCGAAATCTTATCTTGATGAAATTTAACTATGTCTCGTTTAAGTTGTGGTTCATTCGGTCTATTTGTTGTAATCTTTGCACAAACTTGATCCCGCTTTGTTTTTGTCGCCCCCCCCCCCTCCTTGGTCATGTGTCCCGCGTCGTCGCGATGTCCCGTTGTCAGCTCATATTTGTTAGGCCCATGTTTTGTATGGCCTTCTTTTTTCCTGGCTATTTTCATGTTTGTTTGTCATTTTGTTATTTGCATGCTTTGTAGAAGAGGAAAGACAAGGTACTCTCTTTGCTGTCTCTTTTATCATCTTCATTCTGTAGCTACTTTGCCTCCTAATTCCTCTATCTCCTTTTATGTTTTCCCTTTGTCTTCCATTAGAGCTAATACCTTTTTTCGTGTGACTTTTTTCTCCCCAGTTGCAACACCGCCCTCAACTTGATGAAGACGGATGGTTCAATTAACGAGCATGAGAAGGCTTGGGGAGGTTTAGCAATAAAAAAGGGATACATGTGTTCTCTCAAGCAGTTAAGAACAAGACCATACGCAATCGGGACCATGAATTTTTTTCGTCTCAGTTGCAAGTCCACTATTAACCTCCAACCGGGCTCAACCCTTTATTTTGTCTCCAGTTGCAAGTCCATCCTCGACTCGCAACCGGACTCGATGTTTCTCCTGTATTGCAACTGATTTTGAATCGTTTTTGCAATATGTAATCCACCCTCAGCTTACAAGTGGGCCTGACTTTTTTTGCCTCAGTTGCAAATCCACCCTCAACACATACAACAATGTTGAGATGATCATGCCTAATACCCCGAGAAGTCAACAATGGCTATCTTCAAGACCAAAGTAATCGGCTTACTCTTCATCAAGTCACGAAATTCGACCTTTAGTTTGCAGCACCAAAACTAGAGCAGCCCCAAGACAAGCATCTCTTGCGGCAAACTTCATGGAGGCCTCGATCACACGTCAAATGGAAAGGGAAGAACGATGGGAACCACCTCTGAAGGAGTTCGTGAAGGTGAACGTGGATGCATCTTTTTACGGAGATAATTATAAGGGATCAATAGTGTTGTCATTAGAGACATTAAAGGGAGATTTATTGGTACCAATAATTCTAGTA
The DNA here is from genome assembly GCF_002162155.2 of Triticum dicoccoides. Lineage (NCBI taxonomy): Eukaryota > Viridiplantae > Streptophyta > Magnoliopsida > Poales > Poaceae > Triticum > Triticum dicoccoides. The sequence goes on along the minus strand of NC_041382.1, from coordinate 229,228,606 downwards.
TTCCTGCTATTTTTATGTTCTTTCATCTGAAGCCTTAACACGTCAGGAAGGACTTATGCTAGCTGAGACACTGGGATGCAATCGCCTTACTTATCAGCTCAGATAACATGGAAGTTATAAACACCGTAAATGATGAAGTTCATCAACGAGTAATGTAGCTGCAGTTTTCTTTTGACTGATATTCCCTTTCTAGAGAATTTTCTAAGGTAAATTTTGTTCATGAGAATCGCGAACCTAATGTGGTTGCCCATGAGTTGGCGAGATTGGCAAAGTATCAAGATCCTTGTACTTGGTTAGATGATCCTCCACCCTCTCTAGTACCACTTTTTGGTGCATGATGCAACACATTTCAAATGAATAAAGATGTGCTTTGAGTGTAAGAAAAAGGATGATCGGGTATTTTTCTTCTTCGAAGCCTCCAACTATACATACAAGTACACGTACGGTGATTCAAATTGACATATGTGGTATATTATCGATATATATACCACTATAAAGTGTATAAATAACTTTAAATATGGTCCCTTGGATAAAGCCAATCTGATTGTATATGTGTGTCAAATCTGTGCATTATTGATCCTTGCATATCATCTTCACTCCCACTAGATTCTCACATGTATTAGCTAGAAGGTTCCATGGTTGAACAAGCACAATGCACAAACCTCAAAACACTAGCACTTATTTGTTCTAGAATTTCTCACAATTTAACTCCCCAAAGTTGTTCCTCTAAATTAATTTCCATTCTTTAATTTAGGATTTACAATGAATGCTCAATATGCACAAATCTCAAAACACAAGCACTTCCCCTTCGTCCTAAAATCTTTCATATTTTATTTTCTTAAGCCTTTTTCTTCTAAGTGAATTATCATTATTTTTGACTTCAAGATTTATAATGCATAATACGACAAGCTCACATCAGATGCACTTCTCATTTGTTCTACACTCTTCCTTATTTTATTTACTCTATGTTTTTTCTTCTAAATAGTTTGCATTCACTTAGTTTATGATTTATTGAAGGCTGTGATAACATGTTTATAAATTACATTTGTCTTTGATGATGCAATACTTGCTACTTGAAATTGCAATACAATATACCTAAAGAAAATGTGTTGGTATAACTCACAAGAGTTCCATGCAGTCCTATAACCATGCAATCTTTGAATATGTTGTACCTATAATTTAATTTTAATGGGGTGAATTACAAGAGTAAAATCAACATCTACGTTATGCATATATGAGACCAAATTTACATGTTATAATTTGGTACGCCGATATTCATTCATACTTTGATTATCTAAGCTACCATGTGCAATGCGCGACTACCTTGCTAGTATACATAAATAGTTGATCCCCACACTCACATGCATCTATGTCAAGTCATCACACCACATGCACTAAAAAAGACCCGCTTTTAACATGCACCATACATGCTACTCACGCTCAATAAATATCCTATAACTATAAGTAATCAGATACAATTTATATGTATTTTACTTTCTATTAACATGCAATCATGCTACCTCAACATACAATATGCAAGAGAGAAGACCACCTCAACATGCAACCATGCATATTGAAAAAGCTCATATCAACATGCAAACATGCCTGAGAATTTTTATTACATTGTTCTATTTATATTTAATAAATATATTGTACAATTATACAATGATCAAACACAATAAATCATACTACCTCCGTTCCATAATATAGTGCATATAGATTTTTTCAAGTCAAACTTTCTAAACTTTGACCAAGTTTATAGAGAAAATTATGTATATCTACTATACCAAAAATATAAAATATAAAATTACATCTTCTGATGAATCTAATGATACATGTTTATCATTCTAAATGTAAATGTTTTTCCACAAACTCGGGCAAAGTTTGTGAAGTTTGACTTTTCAAAAAATCTGTACGCACTACATTATGGAATGAAGGGGTATATATTTCTAGTTTTATTTTTATATTATTCTAAATATCCATGTTTCGTATAACTAAATATCGCAAAATATTCCCTCGACAACGTGCGAGGTAGAATGTGGGTCAAAGACAACCACTGGATGCACGACCGTCCTAGTTGAAATAATTGCAAACAATTTTCGCAAGCACCGCATGGATGCCATCTCTGGTTTCGTTTGCAGTTGGGCATAGTATAAACTGGTGGTATAGTGGACCATAAGTTTGCTTTCCCGTTAGCAGTTGGGCATAAGGACTGTTTGGTTTTAGGACTAGTATTGCCATACTTTGTCACACATTTTTACTAAATTTATCATATATTGCTGCCACAAGGGCAAACTAGTAGTAGTAGAGAAGTGAACAAGATCGAAAACATGTTTGGGTGGGCACACCACATCAATGCATCATTATGGGTAGCAGCGATCATCACGTATAATTTCAAACAAGGAATGATAACCAACACCAAGCGTGCTCACCTCAAAGTGCAATTATTATGATAGAAAACACACTCCATGCATTTCACATCAGAGAAGGTCCTCTTACGTTTACAGGCTAAGATTATCAGTAGGCGGCGACCCACCACTTGCGGCCTCCTCAGTGCGGTGAGGTTGCCAATGTCATCGGGGAGTGACGACAACCAGCAACATAGGCTCACGTCCGACTCCTTCCACGAGCAGCACATCGTGCCGTCTACGCTACGTAGGCAGGTACGTCACAGACGCCACGAGCAGGTACGTCACAGACGCCACGAAAAGAGGGCGCAAAAAATTTACGTAACCTACGTAAAAGGTGACCTGGCCTGATTTGGTTGGAGGAGAAATAGGCCCAGGCCCACCCCATGAAAATCAGGGGGTGATTAGTTTAGCGCTAAGGAAAGAACGTAGCTTTACGTAGCTGGTTTCGCAAGTCTAGCATTTTTGGTCGCCGGAAACATGGCGAGTAAGTTTACTCCTCAGGGAGACCGTTTTTATGGATCGGCTAGAGAGGCCCTGAAAGGGCAGTGCAATGTGCTGCAAAACAGCAGTAGATGCAGTTCTGAAACCAAAAGGACAAGGTGTGTGAAACAATATAATAAAAAAAAACTCAGTTCTGCTGCCACTAATTTGCGATTGAAATCATCCCAGAGCATGAGGAACATAAACCAGACGAGAATTGATGAATCTTCGACCGTAATATAGAGTTTTACAGGCCGTTCTAACATTCAGATGATAAAATACCACACTTAAAAGCATTAAACCATGAGAGCAATCCACCAGCATACTAGTGATAGTATGTACACAGACGTCGCAACCTGAACATCCATTTATTTACAGTGGCAGCGCACATGGATTAGGCAGAGCCGAAAGTGTTCTCGCCACTGTAAGTCATGTACAGGAAGCCGTCCTCGTCCTTGTTTTCTTCATAGATGGCTGACATCAACGAAGCTGCCAAAAAAGGAACATCGATACATGAGGATTGCGGGCAGACAACATATGACCAATAACAAAGTACTCCCTCCATCCAGAAATACTTGTCATCAAAATGAATAAAAGGGGATGTATCTAGATGTATTTTAGTTCTAGATACATCCATTTTTGTCCATTTTGATGACAAGTATTTTCGGACGGAGGGAGTATTTATTAATATGTTTATTTAAAAACATTACCAGTCGGTGGCAAGGTGCTATTCACAAAGACGAAGATGGCCTTTTCTGGGCTCAGCTTGATCCTCTTCCGCACCACGTAGACAAACTGGCCAACAGTGAGGTCGGCCGGGACAAGATACCTGCAAAGAAACAATTGTACAGAGCAAGACAAATCAATAATACAGATTCCAAACATGAACAGCAGATAAGAAAATTATTTCAAGACTAAATAAACAATAGAACAAATAGCCAACAATTATATCGAAGGGAGCTCATCCAAACATAACAAATTGTTATGGGCATACAAGACAAATGGAAATGAAATATTGGCAAGTTAAAGCAGAGATTGCATCTCTAGATGCAGCTGAGAGCAGAGCTCAACCCCAGAAAACAATGAAAAGAACTGCTCATCTGCCATCAGAATACGAGTGATGAAGAAGAATAGCTTACTTCTTCTTATCAATTTCCGGGACATCAGACTTATCAGCCTTCTCAACGATCACCTGAAATAATTGACCACAGAACTCAATTAGGAGAAATGAATGTTGATAATCTACCACATGTAGAAGGTCAGTCCAGAGATATATATACCGGAATTCTGTCAGCGTACTTCTCACGGATCCTAGCAGATTCAGCTTTCCTCCTTTCTATAAAAGGGTAATTTTAAACACACGAGATGAAAATATCTAGTAACTGGAAAAACATTTAAAGCTTGAACATGTTCTCATTAGAGTTTTTAGTGGAGACAGTAACTGCGCATATAACAAAAGCATCAACCAGTGCAAAACAGAAAACACTCAAGATAGTACATAGTTAACAAAAGAAATACTTGAGACCATTTGTAAAATATTTCTTAAAACCTAAGGTCCCTTCAAAAATGGGGGAATACTTTTGGCAATCCATCCAATAAGACAGAAGGTGCCAAAGGATCACATAATTGCTGGTTACTTAAAATAGAATCTTACGAACCTGATTAACAGGAATTATACAAGAGCATCCAGAAAGCAAGGCATTCAGGAATATGAATTGAGATATAGTCTCAGAAGTACTCCCTCCATAAAGAAATATAAGAGCGTTTAGATCACTAAAGTAGTGATCTAAACACTCCTGTATTTGTTTACAGAGGGAGTAAATTCTATTGCAAGATGATAAACCAATTTAATATCAAACAAAATCATCTAAGACCAAAGTTATCTTTCCAGCACCATTCAATAAGAATACAACTCAATCTGAAAAACAGAGACTACTGAATTGATTACCAAGTCTTCCGATTGATTTTAATCCTTTTGATGTAATAGATATGAACATTAGTGTAGATGGTGCTTCAATGAAACACCAATCTGAAATACGCGGACAACCATCTGCCCTCCATAATGTAACAACAGCATATGGGACAAGAAAGAACATACGGAATAACACACATTAGCACGTTGCCTGAGCGCAGAAGCAATCAACTATAACCAGATTATCACGTCACGTAAAAAAAGGCTAAACTAGTTTCAGGCGAACAACTGGTGTGCTACCAGTCTCTTATTCTACTATCGATCAGATCAACAACCATGACAGGGCCTAAATTGACAGAAATTAACAGGGAGAGGGGCAAGAGAGAAGGAACAAACCCAGGGGGTGCTCGGTCTTGAAGCAAGTCTTGGCCATCTCCAACCTGCGATCGATGGAAACAATCTACCGATCAAATCGACAGAGGCTAATAAAACAACAAGAAACCGAGCGGACGACGAACCCCAAAATCCTCCGAAATTTGGCCGGATCTTTTGGGGAAAAAAGATAGAGGGACTAACCGACGGGAGGGCGCAGCCGGGGACGAGATTGATCGAGGCGATCGGGCCGGCGGAATCGAGGGGAGACTGGATTGGAAGTCGCTCGGCGGAAGCAACCGGAGGGAAGTCGCGGGGTAGGGTTTGGTGGTGGGTGGCGTGTCGCGGCTATTTAAGAGGACCTTTCCTGTGGGGAATCTTATGCCGTACCCCTTGGGGTCTAGTTGTATTGCGTGCACAACTCTACAGGCCACACGGTTTCGCCGGTTCGTTTTTTTGTGCAAAGGATTTAAACCGAACTTGTATTGAATTCCGTCACGCATGCTCCTCATTAACTACTTCGTTTAAAACAAACAGCTTTTGTATTTATTCACACTCCGTCACGGTTTAGAAGGCACAGTTAAATTTGCGTGCGTTTCCACAATAGACAAGGTTTAAGGCGCATTGCATTTATTTCTAGTAGCTAATTAGTACTCCGATATACTATTCCTATATGCATGCGTAGTGTGAATGCTATTTTTTAACCCGTCTCATAACCAATAGATAACCACCTAGGTTCCAGAGAATTTCCAAGTGCACCTTCTAAACTGTGATGGAGGTAGTACTCCTGGCCGAACTCAGATCGGTACGGGATGGGATATGTGAATCAGTCCTGGCCTAGTTATCGATGGCACAATTTCCGATCAATATTGCTTCCCTTTCAAAAAAACTTATAATCTACTTCCTCCTTTCCAGTTTATAGGGCACATCTCAAAAAATATTGTTTTTCTATTTTATAAGTTTTTCTTTGATCTTTGAACCAGTACCCATCATGACAAATTCAGATTTCAAGATGTATTAAATCACTGTCACTGCATTCAAAGATCAAGGAAAAACAAAACCAATGCATGTTAAAGTTTTTGGTCATTTAATGGTCATGCATGCATGCATTGCAATTAATGCATTGGTAAACACAACTTTTTGAGTGAAACAAGTGTAGTAATTAAGTGCTCTCTTCGTTTTCATTTACTTTGCATATTAGATTTAACTGATGTCAAACTTTATAAAGTTTGACCAAGTTTATAGAAAAAACTATGAACATTTACAATAGCAAATCTATACGATGGGAAAATGTATTCAATAATGAATCTAATGGTATTGATTTGTTGTTGTATATGTCTAATATTTTTGTCTATAAGGTGGTGTTTGTTTTCAGGGACTTTTTTGTGTAGGGACTAGAAAAAGCTTCTCTTAGAGACTTTTTTTACCAAACGGGAGGGACTTTTTAGGGACTAAACTAGGCATTTGGGACTAAATGAAGATGACTCTCAAGAAGAGTCTTTTTGGGACTTTTTGGGACTTTTCCAACAATGCCCCTCCATGCACCTATTGGCCCGCCACCCCATGATATTGTTTGATTGTTATTTTTCTATATACTAGGGGTAACATGGTCATTTAATAACATCTAGAAAGGGACTAGGGACTTTTTAGTCTCTGGAAACAAACAGGGAGGGACTTTTTAGGGACTAGAGACTTTTTAGTTGGGACTAGAAAAAGTCCTAAGACTAGATAACCAAACACCACCTAAACTTGCAAAGTTTACAAAGTTTGACTTTGACCAAAGCTAATATACAGAGCAAATAAAAATGGAGTATTTTTACAAACTATGAAATTTATTCCACCACTCACCATCTATCTTGGTTGGAGAGATTTACAAACTGAGCCATATAAACCGGAAAGGAGGTACTATTTATCAACTATCAATCAAGATAGTTTAGAATACACCACAAGTAAAAAGTACATTGAAATTTGTGAACCACCTACCGACAACCACAAGCAATGGAATGAGCCAAAGACGTGACACCGTAATTACATCCTTCCTCACTGGAGGCAAACAAAACTTGTTGTAGTAGACAGTCAAAAGTCATCATGCTAACACCCTAGAGGAGTAGCGCACCAGAACAACAACCACAAATCGATGAAGAAAAGCGTAGATCAAAAGTATCTAACCTGTAGAAACACAAACACAAACGAACGAATGAACGAAGACTGGACCACAACCAATGAAGAAAAGTGTAGATCAAAAGTGTCCAACCCTAGGTACACGAACACAAATGAACGAAGACCGGATCCACCGAAGATAAACCCCGACCAAACCCCACAAGATCTGCCGGAGACACACCTCCACACGCTCTTCGACGATGCTGGAAGCACCGTCGGGATGGAGCTAGGTAGGATGAACCTTATACCATCTTCAAGAAGCCGCCGCCGCCTCATCTTCCTAAGGAGACCAAATGACAAATAAAAATGGAGCCCTCCCGCCTGCACGACCGAGATCCACCGTGTGATAGTGGCTCGACTAAGGGGGCCCTCACCACGTCGTCTCTCGGTGCTTGGCCGAGGACCCCTAAGTCGGTTCCATCCGGGGCCACATTGGGTACCCCATGACACATACAAGAAAGATTCCAGAAGCCTTGACGATCAAGACAAGGGCTTATCCGTGGAGGACTCCGCTCCACCGACGTAGCCAACTAGGACTCCTGTTATCCTAGGCCTCCGATATCTTATATAAACCGAGACTAGGCTAGTCGATAGATAATATTTTAAATGGACAATCTCATGGTAGATCACATGTACTTTGTACTTCCTCCCAAATCAATACAAGCACAAGCAGACTGTAGGGGATTATCTATTTAAGAGAGTCCGAACCTGAGTAAAACCTCGTGTCCTTGTAACCAATTTCTAGAACCAACTCGAGACCCCCTACCCGAGATTCGCCGGAATCGTTACCATGTTTCCATGGTCCTAGGACCATAGGAGACGAGGCAGACTAATGGCGGTGGCGGCGAGAGGCAGGGGAAATCCTATCACTCAGCGCCTTCAGTTCCCGCGAGCAAAGGGTATTGGTTACCTTTCAAATAATTGATTCTCCAAAGAAAAAAACATTCACATGCACTAATGCATATTCCAGTGGCATTCCATCTCGAGACTGCTCTGCATATGATAGTGTTCATATGAATTCTATACAATGCCTACTTTCAACTGTGCTGATTTGCAAAATCATGTGAACTAATGGATGATTTGATTCATCATACAAAAATCAGATGGAAAGCTTGTATAACATTGATCTTCCTATCTCTTGATTCATAAGCGGTTACATTGGGAGGAGAAAAATAGCACACAACTCCTAGTGGATGAAAAACTAATGTGAAAACCCTAATGTGAGAGCATTTGTCTTCACTACAGGACATGGTGGTAGGGGTGTTAAAAATGGTTTGGATTGGAACCAATGTGCTCATGTTTTTTTATCTCTTTTGTTACGAATTTTGAACTAAGCTTGTCCTTTCATTTAGGGTTGATAGTTGGAAGAGTTTTTTTACTTAAGAGAAAGGCAGCAAAGAGCATCTTATATCATATTAACAAAGGAAAAATAGCTGGTATAATGAAACGACAATAAGACACAAGATAAAGAGTAAAAGAAAGTTACATCGAAAAATGTACTAGTCGTATTGCTTCAATTGTAGGTCGCCAACGGGAACTTGACAATTTCACTCAACCAACATTAAGGGAAAGGGACATCCTGCAAATACCCTAGCCACCCCGTACTTTGAAGATTGCATATTGATCTTATTCCTACCATCGAGTGCATATTGAAGCTAAAAAGTCCTAAAACTAAAGAACCAAACTAATTTCACTGAACCAACATTAAGGGAAATGGACATCCGTTTGGGCATATTGATCTTATTCCTACCATCGAGGGACATACTTGACAATTTCCCCGTCGGTGGTGTTTGGTTCTTTAGTTTTAGGACTTTTTTCTAGTCCCAACTAAAAAGTCCATAGTTCCTAAAAAGTCCCTGCCTGTTTGTTTCCAGAGACTAAAAAGTCCATAGTCCCTTCCTAGAGGTTATTAAATGACCATGTTGCCTTTAGTATATAGAAAAATAACAATCAAACAACACCATGGGGTGGCGGCCCAATGGGTGCATGGAGGAGCATTGTTGGAAAAGTCTCAAAAAGACTCTCCTTGAGAGTCTTCTTCATTTAGTCTCAAATGCTAGTTTAGTCCTAAAAAATCTCTCTTGTTTGATAAAAAAGTCTCTAAGAGGGACTTTTTCTAGTCCCTACACAAAAAAATCCCTGGAAATAAACACCCCCTAAAGCACCTGTGATCGGTCGCTACTAGTATTTTCTATCATGAAGACTAGAACAAGTTGAGATAATCATCAAGTAGTACATCCTATCACTACTATAACTCGGAGTAGCCCATCTAGCGAAGCTACCAAGCACTATTTGTCGTGGTTCTAACTCTGACAGTGAGGTAGGGGGTATGTATGGAGAGGCTAGGTCTCAGCTATGGAGAAGTTGTAAATACACCAGGATGTACGAGTTCAGGCCCTTCGCGGAGGAAGTAACAGCCCTACGTCTTGGTGCCCGGAGGCGGTCGACTGGATTATGTGTGTATGAATTACAGGGGTGCCAACTCCTGCTACTGAGGAGGGGGGTGGCTTATATAGAGTTTGCCAGACCCCTCCGGTCCTCAGTAATGCAGGGTTAAAATACATTAAGACTGGGCGTTACCGGTAACGTCCCTAATAAAGTGCTATAATGACCATAAAGACTACTTAATGGCCGACCGTTTGTTTGCGGAGTGACTTTAGATCTCCTGTCAGTCGAGTGGTTGGCATCGTAGTCGAGTGGTAGCCTCCTGGTCGAGTGTCTTGAATCCGTCGAGTGGGATACCTTCAAGTCGAGTGAAAGGTGACTTCTTCCAGGGATGTCCTTGGGTAGGGCTCCTTAGGACAGGTCCATGCCCCTACCCTAGGTACATAGCTTCATCATTAGCCCCCGAATGGATCGAGGTTCGAGTGGGGAAGGAGTTGGGGGTCCTTCCGACTAGTTCTTAGCGTTATACGAATGTCTTGTACTGGATCAATCATCGCGGATGACGTTGTCAACTTCTTTCGGTCACCTTGATCCATTCTTGGTCTCTCGTCGAGTGAATTTCCTTACTTGTGGAATATCGAGTGCCGGCACGAGCGGGCTCTTCAGTTTGATGAGTTGTTCTGTAGCCCGCGGATTCTGCGGGATTCGAATTTCGGGAAGCGAGCGGGATGGGGGCGGCCGAAGTAATCGGATGGGATAGGATGGAAGCTCCTCGATCTCCATGCCACCTTTTTCGCCACGTACCGCGCGCGCGCCTGTTGCGGGATTTGACGGGATCGCCTGGGCCTACCGGTCAGCCACTCGGAAGCGGCTCCTTATAAGTTGCCGGATCGGGGTTCCCCAACGGTGTGCTCTCGTCTTTCCTTCTCCCCCCGCGAGGTCCTCTGCCACCTCCGCTCTCACCCTAGCACTGTAGGTCCGTTCGAGCCTCGCCAGCGACGATGGTGAAGGACAAGACGTCAGCTTTGGAGCGCGCGAAGAAGGCGGCGGTGAAGGGGAAGGGGAAGAAGTCCGCTCGGGGCAGATCTTCCTCGAGGACTGCTCTGCCCAGGGATTGGATCCAGGGCGACTGGATGCCCTCGGTGATTCGGCAGGAAGATCTTGACGACATGGTCGAGGGGGGAGTCATTCCCCATGAAGCTGCGCGCCTCCCGGGGGGAGAAGTCGAACCCCAACCTCGTGACGGTGAGTGCGTCCTCCTCGCCACCCATATCGACCGCGGATTTTCTCTACCTCCTCATCCTTTTTTCCGGAGCTTTTTGAACTTCTTCGGAGCGCAGCTCCATCATTTCACTCCCAATTCCATCGTGTATCTTGCGGCTTTCGTTTCCTTGTGCGAAAGTTTCTTGGGTTGCCACCCTCATTGGGGACTCTTTAAACACATCTTCACTTGCCGTTCCCAATCGGTAAAGAAAGCCAAGTCGAGTGACGAACGGACGCAAGTGATCCAGCTATGCGGGGGCCTGGAGATCCAGATGAGGGGTAAAAGTTCTTTCCCGTCTATCACCTTTCCCGAGTCGGTCCGTGGTTGGCAGTCGACCTGGTTTTATTGCCAAGACCAGGTGACCCCAGGACAGTCGACTGGTCTTCCCCCTTTCTCTTGGACCGAGCTCAAAAGCCTGCCTCTCTGAAAGTGCTGCCGGAGGAAAAGGCGCAAGTCAAGGTGCTGGTTGGTCGAGTGGTTCAGCTTGTCCGAGACGGCGTGACCGGCATGGACTTGCTGGAGGTCTTCCTTCGGAGGCGCATCCAACCACTTCAGGCTCGCGACCACCCTATGTGGATGTACTCGGGTCTCGACGACACCACTCGGGTTCACCCAGAGGAGGTCACCGACGAGATGCTGGAAGGGTGGCTGTCGAGCATCACAGGGAACAAAGACAACCCCCGAGGAGCCAGGAGGGTTGTCCCGCTTGACAGTACATACGACGTGGACCAGGTCTGACCTTGTGTTCCCGACTGAGATCTTACTTTCTCCATTTGCTCTCTTTGAATCAATCGACTGACTTTCGACTTGTCTGCTATTCTCCAGGCAACTATAGAGATGTACTCGACACCCAACGGAGCACAGGGGCAGGCCGAGGAAGGGGAGGCGAGCGGAGGCGAAAGCGGAGACGAACAGGGGGAGTGGGAGTCTGACGGCGAAGCAGAGGGAGACGACGGCGTCGACTCCAGCGAAGAGGAGGAGGAGGAGGAGGAAGCTGGACCTCCCCACTCGGAAAGGCAATCCAAGCTTACACACGACCCTGCGCGGGAACGTGGTAAGGTGACTGCTCCCGTTGGGCAGTCGTCGAAGCACCCTCAGACCTCTTCTCCAGCGCCGACTGAAAAAGCCTCCAAGCACCCCCGCGCGGCACCGTCCAAGCCACCCAAGGCTCTGCCCAAGATGAGGATGACTGTCCCCACCATTTCTGGGTAATGATAGAATTTGTTCTCCTTTGTCGACCATGGACGGATCCTCGGTCGATCCACTGAGCCGACTGACGGTCTTTCAAAATTTGCAGTGCAGCTACTTCTGAGATCTCCGCCAAGGACGATGATCAAGAGATGGAAGATGTTGTTACTTCCAACCCTGGTATGATTACTGATGTTCTGCCTTGAATCGACTGACGATTTCTTATAACTCTGGTCGATTGAATTTTTCTCGTAGCTCCTCCTCATGTTATTAGCCTTCCTGACGACGAAGACGAAGCGCCGCTGAGAGTGAGGCGGAACAGGAAAGCGTCGACTGGCGAGACTCCACAATCCACTCCGGCGCGTAAGGCCGTAGCTCGAGATGGTGGCGATACCACCCGGGCTTCTGTGACTTTTGCCAATCCTCTGGCAAGTGCGCGGCCCTCGACGTCGACCGTAAATCCGCCTTCGCTCTTCGCCACACACCACGTCCCTGAGGACCAAGTGGGTGCAGCTAAGGAAGCTATACGCTAGGTAGGCATCATGATGGAGCAGGTCAAGGTGGTTCGAGAAGCCAACCAAGCGGCTTATGACGCGAGTTCAGCTCTTCAGAGTAACATCTAGGTCAGTCGATTCATTGCTTGTTCTGTTAGGGTATGTTGTCTGAAGAATCTCTTTTCCGAAGATCTTTTAAATCTGTACACCCACTGGGTGTTTGTGTTAAGTTTTTTGGTCGAGTGGGGGCACGCTGAGTGCACCCACTGGGTGTAGTCCCCGAGACTACGGTGGACTGCTGGCAGTCGACTGTAGTCTTTATATTGCATTGCTGTAGTTTTGCTCCTTCACTCGGTCTGGCCAGGCCATGTCGAATGAAACTGTATCCGGTCGACTGTGGGCAGTCAATTTTTTTTTCAAAACCAGTGGGGGCACGCTGAGTGCACCCACTGGGTGTAGTCCCCGAGACTACTGTTGAATGTTTTTGATTCAGCTGTAGTCTTAGAAACGTCATCATTGTCTCTTGGTTACTCGGAAGCAACTTATCTTGGACCTTTGTCGACTGACTTTTGCAGAAATCCTGTGAACTTGTGGCTCTCTACACTGAGTTGGAGAACAAACAGATCCAGCTCGACCTTGACTTGAAGCTCGCTCAACAGAACCTGCAGAAGGCGCGAGACGAAGCAAAAGGTATGGCTGGCGAGGTTTCTCATTCTTGACGAGTGACTTCCCTTTCTTGCCCATTCTTGATGTTGACTTCACTCGACGTTCTGTAGAAGAACTGGAGGAAGCTCTGAAGAAGAAAGATCAAGATCTTGCCGAAGCACAGAAGGAGGCCTCGAGCAAAACGAAGCTTGCAGAAGAGAAACTGGCTTCGGTCGGAACTCTTGAACAGGAGAACTCCAGACTGAAAACTGCTCTCGAGACGGCTAATCGAGAGGTCAGCCGACTGAAGAAAGAGAAGATGGTTCTGCACGACCAGGCGGGTGATTTGGCGGGGAAGGTAAACGATCTGGAGGCTTATCTCGGTGGGCTCGCCAAGAAGCTGTTCGTCATGCTCGAAGGTAATTATTCCGACCCGGCTGTCTCGCAGTTACCAAGCCCGCATAAGGCCACTGTCTTATTCTTGAATCGTGTTTGCAGAATTCTGTCAGAGCTTCAAAGAGGAAACCAGTCGAGTGGAGCCAGGCTTGGATCCCGCCAATTCTCTCGTGAAGGACGAGCTGCTATGAACGTGCTCCGACTGGAGTCTCGTGTTACCAGTGTTGTTGACTATCTTGCTCGGCTGAAGGTTGCGATGTCGCGGATTGACACATCACTCTGGCCTAGAACGACGCTTCAGAACAACCTCGAGTCCCTGATAGTTCGACTGGATGAAGTCCCGGGTCGAGTGGCGGAGTGGAAGAAGTCTTCTGCTAGATGTGGTGCTGATGTCGCTCTGTCTCTGGTCCGCGTCCATTGCAAGGAGGCGCAAGAAGAAAAGCTGGCCGCCATCCAAGTTGCCAATACCAGGAAGCACAGCTTTCAAGACTTCATGGAGACTTTCATTGCTGCTGCTACTCGTATTGCAGACGGGATCAACTTGGACGAGTTCGTCGCCCCTTCCAGTCCTCCGCTTGAGGAATGAAAAACTTTTATGCTTCACTTTAAATTTGCCTCGGAATGCCGAGTGGATTCTGTAATCGTTAAACTCTGTCGAGCCGAGGGCTCGAGTACTTTGATATGAGGTCTTGGACCTTTGGGTTTTATCCGAACTTGATTTATCATTGAATATCTTCGGGATTTATCTGCCGAGTGGAACTTGGCCTTCACTCGAAATAACTTCGTATTTGTGGTGCAGCTCCGAAGGAAAAGGTAACAATCGATTCGCATCGTGCCGTCCTTGTGGATTGGGACGTGTTCCAAACTTAGGCGAGCATTGGGCTGCAGCTAAGCCCCCGAGTGGGAGGTTCGCTTTCCACTCGGTGGGGTTTTTGAACACTTACGCGAGCGCTGGGCTGCAGCTAAGCCTCCGAGTAGGAGGTTTGCTTTCACTCGGTAGGATTTTCAAACACTTAGGCGAGTACTTGGACTGCAGCTAAGCCCCCGAGTTGGAGGTTTGCTCTCCACTCGGTAGGATTTTCAAACACTTAGGCGAGCACTGGGCTGCAACTAAGCCTCCGAGTGGGAGTCTGGCTCAGCACTCGGTAGGATTTTCAAATACTTAGGCGAGTACTTGGACTGCAGCTAAGTCCCCGAGTGGGAGGTTTGCTCTCCACTCGGTAGAATTTTCAAACACTTAGGCGAGCACTGGGCTGCAGCTAAGCCTCTGAGTGGGAGTCTGGCTCACCACTCGGTAGGATTTTCAAATACTTAGGCGAGTACTTGGACTGCAGCTAAGCCTCCGAGTGGGAGGTTTGCTCTCCACTCGGTAGGATTTTCAAACACTTAGGCGAGCACTGGGCTGCAGCTAAGCCTCCGAGTGGGAGTCTAGCTCACCACTCGGTAGGATTTTCAAATACTTAGGCGAGTACTTGGACTGCAGCTAAGCCTCCGAGTGGGAGGTTTGCTCTCCACTCGGTAGGATTTTCAAACGCTTAGGCGTGTACTTGGACTGCAGCTAAGCCTC
>NC_041382.1:229180698-229212992 GCF_002162155.2 Triticum dicoccoides | reverse complement strand
CACTCGGTAGGATTTTCAAACACTTAGGTGAGTACTTGGACTGCAGCTAAGCCCCAGAGTGGGAGGTTTGCTCTCCACTCGGTAGGATTTTCAAACACTTAGGCGAGCACTAGGCTGCAGCTAAGCCTCCGAGTGGGAGTCTGGCTCACCACTCGGTAGGATTTTCAAATACTTAGGCGAGCACTGGTCTGCAGCTAAGCCCCGAGTGGGAGGTTTGCTCTCCACTCGGCAGGATTTTCAAACACTTAGGCGAGCACTGGGCTGCAGCTAAGCCTCCGAGTGGGAGTCTGGCTCACCACTCGGTAGGATTTTTTTTGCAAACTTAGGCGAAATGGATTCGCAGCTAAGCCACCCACTGGGGGATTTCGTAGGCAAACAAAAGTGACAGCAATTACAGGAAGAACTGGGACACTCTTGTCTTTGATAAAAATAAACTACATAAGTTTTTCTTATTACACCTCATCCGAGTGAGAATTCAAGTGTAAAATGGGCGGAGTAGTTCCGCATTCCAAGCTCGTGGCTCGTCAATCTGGCGATCAACGTTGTAGAGATGATATGCTCCATTGTGGAGGACTCTGGTGACGATGAAGGGGCCTTCCCAAGTAGGAGCAAGTTTGTGTGGTTTCTGTTGATCCACTCGGAGGACCAAATCTCCTTCTTGGAAGGCTCGACTCTTCACATTTCTGGCATGGAATCGATGCAAGTCTTGCTGATAGATGGTCGATCTGATCATAGCCATTTCCCTCTCCTCCTCTAGGAGGTCGACTGCGTCTTGCCGGGCTTGCTCTGCTTCGTCTTCGTTATAAAGCTCGACTCTGGGGGCGTTGTGAAGTAGATCACTCGGCAGGACGACTTCGGCTCCATAAACCAGAAAGAATGGTGTTCTTCCAGTCGACCGGTTCGGGGTGGTCCTCAGTCCCCACAAAACCGACGGAAGCTCATCGACCCAAGCGTCTGCTGCGTGCTTGAGATCACGCATCAGTCGAGGCTTCAGTCCTTTGAGAATCAGACCATTTGCTCTTTCAGCTTGTCCATTCGATTGGGGATGCGCGACCGACGCGTAGTCGACTCGTGTGCCTTGAGAGGCGCAAAAAGCTCTGAACTTGTCTGAATCAAAGTTTGACCCATTGTCAGTGATGATGCTATGCGGGACCCCATATCTGAATATCAACTCTCTGACGAAACTGATAGCAGTGCTAGCATCAAGGTTTTTGATAGGCTTGGCTTCAATCCATTTGGTGAACTTGTCGACTGCCACAAGCACATGTGTGAATCCGCTCCTGCCTGTTCTTAGTGGACCAACCATGTCCAGTCCCCAAACAGCGAAGGGCCAGACGAGTGGAATGGTCTTCAGAGCTAATGCTGGCTTGTGCGACATGTTGGAATAGAACTGGCAGCCTTCACACTTGTCGACTATCTCTTTTGCCATTTCGTTTGCCCTGGGCCAGTAAAAACCCGCTCGGTATGCTTTGGCCGCGATGGTCCGAGAGGACGCATGGTGACCACAGGTCCCCGAGTGGATATCATCAAGGATTATCTAACCTTCTTCTGGCGTTATGCACTTCTGACCGATTCCAGTTGCGCTTTCTCTATACAACTGTCCTTTTATGACTATGAAAGCTTTAGATCGACGGACGATCTGTCGAGCCTCTTCTTCGTCCTCTGGAAGTTCTTTCCTCAAGATATACGCGATGTATGGTATCGTCCAGTTGGGAGTGATTGCCAAGACCTCCATGACTAGGTCGACCACAGCAGGAATTTCGACTTCAGTCGGATCTATGGCACTTTTTGGTTGCGGGGCTTCTTCTGTAAAAGGATCCTCCTGGACTGACTGCGAGCGGATGTACTCCAAAAACACATTGC
The DNA here is from genome assembly GCF_002162155.2 of Triticum dicoccoides. Taxonomy (NCBI): domain Eukaryota; kingdom Viridiplantae; phylum Streptophyta; class Magnoliopsida; order Poales; family Poaceae; genus Triticum; species Triticum dicoccoides. The sequence goes on along the minus strand of NC_041382.1, from coordinate 229,211,129 downwards.
TGGGAATGGCTTCTCTCTTGGAGCCTATCTTTGCCAGATCATCAGCTGCTTGATTTTTCAGTCGGGGGATGTGATGAAGCTCTAACCCCTCGAATTTCTTTTCTAGCTTTCTTACCGCGTTGCAGTAGCCAGTCATAGCTGGGCTTCTGACGTCCCACTCCTTCATTACCTGATTAACCACCAAATCTGAGTCGCCATAGACCATACAAGAGTGAAATGGCCATGCGCAACCCATACAAGAGTGCTTCATATTCTGCTTCATTATTGGAGGAATCGAAGTGAATCTGGAGAACATATCTGAGCTTATCTCCTCGGGGGGAGACCAATACTACCCCAGCACCGGAACCATTCAACATCTTAGATCCATCGTAGAACATGGTCCAGTGCTCCGAGTGAAGTTGAGTCGGAAGCTGCTGTTCAATCCACTCGGCGACGAAATCTGCAATTGCTTGGGACTTGATAGCCTTCTTTGCTTCAAACTTGATATCTAGGGGAAGGAGTTCAATCGCCCACTTCGCCACTCGACCAGTTGCATCTCTGTTGTGCAAAATCTCTGACAGTGGAGCGTCGGTGACGACTGTAATGGAATGGTCAGAGAAGTAGTGTACAACCTTCTTCGTGGTCATGTAAATCCCATATACAAGCTTCTGGTAATGGGGATATCTTTGTTTCGAAGGAGTCAAAACTTCAGACACATAATATACTGGGCGCTGAACTCTGAAGGCCTTTCCTTCTTCTTCCCGCTCGACCGTAAGTACTGTACTGACAACTTGTCACGTGGCCGCAATGTAAAGCAGCAGAGGCTCTTTACTGATTGGGGCAGCAAGCACCGGCTAGGTGGAGAGCAGGGCTTTGAGCTCTGCAAACGCTGCATCAGCTTCTGGAGTCCACTCGAACTTGTCAGACTTCTTCATCAGTCGGTAAAGAGGCAACGCCTTTTCATCGAGACGAGAAATGAATCGACTTAGAGCGGCCAAGCAGCCTGTAAGCTTCTGGACATCGTGCACACGCACATGGCGCTTCATTCGGAATATGGCGCCAACTTTCTCGGGATTGGCGTCGATTCCTCGTTTGGAAACGAGAAAACCGAGTAACTTTCCACCTGGAACTCCGAATGTGCACTTTGATGGATTGAACTTGATATCATATCTCCTTGTCCTTCTTGGGGACCATGACAACATTGGCGAGCCACTCGGAGTGGTAAATCTCTCGGATGAACTCCGCTGCTAAGAGCCGAGCCACCTCCTCGCCAATAGTTTTCCTCTTCTGGACGGCGGACCGTCGAAGATGTTCTTTCACAGGCTTGAACTTCGGGTCGACTCGTAGACGGTGCTCAGCCAGCCCCCGGGAACTCCAGGCATGTCAGAAGGCTTTCATGTGAAGATGTCCCAGTTCTCACGGAGGAACCGGATGAGCGCTTCTTCCTATTTGGAGTCGAGTGTCGTTGAGATGTGAGTCGGAGCATCATCGGGGTCGGTCGGGTGAATGTGGACTGGCTTAGTTTCACCGGACGACTGAAAAGCTGATTTTGAAGCTGGCTTCTTGGCCCGCAGCAATTCACTCGGATCAGCAGTCTTCTGGTACTCTTGCAGTTCGACTACTGACATCTGAGCATCAGCGATCTTTGATCCTTTCTGAAAACACTCCTCTGCTTTCTTCCGATTGCCTGTAACGGTGATCACACCTCTGGGGCCGGGCATCTTCAACTTGAGATACACATAGCACGGTCGAGCCATGAAGCGTGCATAAACTGGCCGGCCCAGAATAGCATGATAAGCACTTTGGAAGTCCACAACCTCAAATGTCAACTTTTCCTTGCGGTAATTCTTTGAATCACCGAAAACCACATTGAGAGCAATCTGGCCGAGTGACTCGGCTTTCTTTCCAGGAATGACTCCATGGAAACTCATGTTGCTGGCACTGAGCCTGGACATCGGAATTCCCATCCTTTTTAACGTTTCTGCATACAGTATGTTCAGGCCGCTGCCACCATCCATCAGGACTTTGGTCCGTCGGGTGCCTTCGACAATTGGATCGACTACCAGAGCTTGCCTCCCAGGGGTGGCAATGTGCGTAGGGTGATCGGACTGGTCGAACGTGATGGCAGTCTGAGACCACTTCAGGTAGCTGGGTGTTGCCGGGGCAACCATATTCACTTCACGGTTAATGACTTCCAGTCGACTTTTGCTTTCGACATCAGCAAAAATCATCAAGGTGGAATTGACTTGGGGGTATCCATCGTCACTATCTTCTTTGTCCTCAACTCTGTCTGACTCTTTTTCCTTGTCTTTGGACTGCTTGCCCTGAAACTGCTGGATCAGGAGCCGGCACTGTCGAGTGGTATGCTTTGGGTAAATAAGGTTACCCTCTTCATCTTTCTTGGTGTGGATGTGACATGGCAGATCCAAAACATCATTTCCATCTTGATCCTTGACTTTCTTGGGGTTCCAGGGCCCCTTGGGTTTCCCCTTGAATTTTCCCTGGGTTACGGCCAGGGTCTCCCCAGGAGCAGGTGGCTCGGCCTTCCGCTTCTGCTTCCGACTGGAATTGCCTCCGGTTTCCTGGGCGACTGCTTTCTGCTTGCCACTCCGGAGTCGATCTTCATCTTCTCCGTTAGCGTATTTGGTGGCAATTTCCATCATCCGATTTAGAGACATTTCTCCGGTCCGACTGAACTTCAGGTTCAACTCTCTGTTCTTGACGCCTTCTTTAAAGGCACAAACTGCTTGGTGATCTGGTACATTCTCAACTGTGTGATGCAAAGTGATCCACCTCTGGATGTAATCCCTCAGAGTTTCACTCGGTTTCTGCACGCAGGACCGCAATTCTGTAAGGCCTACTGGTCGCTTGCATGTTCCTTCAAAGGTCGTGACAAACACTCGAGAGAGATCCTCCCAAGTGTAGATGCTGCTGGGTGCTAACTGATTCAGCCAAGCTCTGGCTGAGCCCTCTAACAGGAGAGGCAAATGCTTCATAGCCACCTCGTCATTGCCGCCCCCAATCTGGACAGCCACTCGGTAGTCTTCGAGCCAAGTGTCAGGCTTAGACTCGCCGGTGAACTTGCTGACTCGAGTCGCCAACCGGAAGTTGGGAGGAATCACTGCGGCCCTGATGGCTCGACTGAAACACTCTAGCCCCGAAACACGTACTCTGCTGCTGGCAGGCGCATCCCTGTCGTGGCCTTCTCGGTGAGCTCTGTTCCTGTCAACCAGACCCTGAACGAGGATGGATCTCGCATCAAAGCCTGGGTCCCTGGGGTCGACTGGAACTCTCCGCCCAACACTACGAGGGTGTCTGTCATCCTGCTGTCGAGGCGCATATGAACCACTCCTCGGGGGAGGGGTTGGCACTCGACGTCGATCGAACCGGTGATCATACTGCTCATTTCTTCTGTACTGATCGTGCCGGTCTCCGCGTCCCTCGCGCCTCGGGGGCGATCTTGGGCTGTGAGTCGACTGGACTGTATCCGTTGCAACGGATCGACTGTGGATCCTATTCTGCGACTGAGAAACAGCGGAATTCTGGTTTCCCGCTGCCCGGAGCAACACTCTGATTTGCAACAAGCCCCTGCCAGCCTCTGACTGGGAGGGCTGAATCGATTCTGCTATACGGGCCGCGGCTGCCAAATTCTGAACTGGGGTTCGATATACCTGCATAGGCGGGAAGAGCTGACGTCGACTAGACTCGGGAGCTCGCTGACGCGCTTGCTCGTTGAGTATTCGCTGGAGATTCTCCAGTCGAGTGCGCTCGGCCAAGTTAGCCAAGCGCGCGTCCTCGAAGGCCCGGGCCTCGGGGGTTTCTCCGACGATAGAAGTGTGGAGTGCATCCATGTTCCAGCGGCGAAGCTCCTCTCGCTGCAATGACGTGAGAGGTTCGGAGAGATACTCATCGTGGGGATGCGACGGGTCGCCTCCACTCGCGCCTCCGTCGGTGCGAGGGAAATCGGGAGGACTGTGTGTTCCATCGACCGCCAGAACCTCAGCCGCCGGGTCGCTGCTGCCGCACTTGGATGCGGTCTCCCCGGAGCCAGTCGACAGGTCGAACAGGCCGTAGAGGGATTCGTCGGGCTCGATTTCCGCGACTTGTGGGGCTGCCAACTGGCGGGCCACGGCATGCCTCACCCACCTCTGAAGTCTCGACCGGCCGGAGCGCTTGCGCCGGTGGGAGACAGGGCGGGAAGATGACACGGGAGTCGACCGATACTGGGTCGACGGCTGCCGCAGGAGGATGCCACGAACACATGCGCGAAAGTGCGTCGCACCATGGACGGGGAGGGCGTCGATGTCGAGTGGAGCCTCCTGAAGCCAAGCGGAGTTGTCGGCGACGAACGTGAGTGCGCCGAGACGGATCTCGCGGCCCTCCACCAAATCTCCGCACGAAAACATGATCAAAGGGATCGGAAAAATCGCAACTTCTCCAACTAGGCGCTAAGACTCTTGCCCCACGGTGGGCGCCAACTGTCGTGGTTCTAACTCTGACAGTGAGGTAGGGGGTATGTATGGAGAGGCTAGGTCTCAACTATGGAGAAGTTGTAAATACACCAGGATGTACGAGTTCAGGCCCTTCGCGGAGGAAGTAACAGCCCTACGTCTCGGTGCCCGGAGGCGGTCGACTGGATTATCTGTGTATGAATTACATGGGTGCCAACTCCTGCTACTGAGGAGGGGGTGGCTTATATAGAGTTCGCCAGACCCCTACGGTCCTCAGTAATGCAGGGTTAAAATACATTAAGACTGGGCGTTACTGGTAACGTCCCTAATAAAGTGCTATGATGACCATAAAGACTACTTAATGGCCGACCGTTTGTTTGCGGAGTGACTTTAGATCTCCTGTCAGTCGAGTGGTTGGCATTGTAGTCGAGTGGTAGCCTCCTGGTCGAGTGTCTTGAATCCATCGAGTGGGATACCTTCAAGTCGATTGAAAGGTGACTTCTTCCAGAGATGTCCTTGGGTAGGGCTCCTTAGGACAGGTCCATGCCCCTACCCTATGTACATAACTTCATCACTAATAGTTCTTTGCAAAACTAATCAGTGGGCAGTATGAAGTTGGATCGGAGAAGGTAATCAAAGAAAGGAAAATCCCAGACGAACGATTTGTCGAAAAAACAACAACCAGGACCTGATTTGGGTGGGTACGTGGGCGTGGCCATCGCTGCACCTTGAGCCCGTTTCCGAGACACCCTCTGCCGGGCGCTGTGGCCATGGATGCACCCCGGACCGGACGCGCCTGGCCGGCCTGCCTCTACTGCAAACCGCCTCAGTGGCTGGCTCTGCTTCTGACTCGGCCTCGCACCGCTCTGCCCGGGGTCGAGTTTCTCTGTCGCCGCTGCACCTCGCCGTCCCTATGCGACCCGGCTGTAGCCACTGAGCCGCCACGGATCCAACCGCCACTCCGGCTTGTTTTAGCGCCCGTGGCCTCTGTGAGCCGCCGTCTCCGCTGCTGTTTTCCATTGATCAAAGACGTGTCTCATCAACTGATGATGCTACTTGCTCCACGTGAGACCAAGGATACCCCTTTGGCCTTTTGGTTGCTAGTGTCATTACTGTCGCTACAGAAGTGCTGGTACTAGCTAGCTGGGGGTTGAGAAAAGAAAAGAAAGAAGGGATGGCTGAGTAACATAACCCGGAGGGGCACTCAAATTTGTGTATACAGATCAAGACAAAAAGGACTGGCAGCTGGCCAGCCATGGCGCCACGTCTCCACGGTTAATTTCCCCAAAGGCACTGTTGATTGTAGTGCACAGTGGGATGACCCAAGAGCTCCTCACGTGGGGACTAAGTACAAGTACATCTAGTACTAATACTACACGGATTTCAAAAGCTTAATTGACACGCACAACCACGTGTCTGCACTACGCCGGCTCCTCGGAAGATACCATATCAACATGCATGCAGTTTTGTTGGTCACCTCCCCCGGCTCGCATCGCCGTTGCTGTCCGCCTCTGTTCTTGCCCTGCCCAAATACTGTGGCCGGTTGCTACTAATGAAAAAAAATGGCAGCATCTGGGGGAGTCCTTGTGACGATAAACATAAATATCCTTAGCATGATCAAACGACCATTCAACAATTGGGTTGAAAAGTTATCTACGGGTGCCCCTTATGGATCATTGGTCATCCGAATAAATCAGGTGATATCTTTCCTCTATATTTTACCAGCATGTTAAATCGTTTGAGAACAATTACGTTGGTCTATGATGTTTTTTTTTTCGCAGGACCATTATTCATTACAAAAGTGCCACATAACGCGCGTGCCAACATCACTTTTGGACTAGCGTTTATTGAGCCGCTGAGGCCGCGGGGAGTCATCGGTCTGCCTGAACCGCCAAGATTATATTGAGCCGACTCTCACGCGGCATATAGATCATCTATCATTCACAAACATCAGGTGATATCTATCTGAACTTATCTTATTAAACACATATTGTTTTTTATCAGAGAACAATTACTCTGCCCTGTAACATTCTTACACAGCACAATTGTTTATGCCATTTATACCGTGGATCCACGTTCGGCTGTGCCGCACAGCTTCACGGACATGTGTGTTGCGGTCCATTTTGCATCAACACGTAGGCCGACTTGCCCGTCCGCGCCACCTTACAACGCCACGGACGACTCGCCTGTCCGCTTTCGCGGCCGGTTCACGCGTCCGTGCCGGCTTACAACGAGGAGGACAACTTGTTCGTCCGCACCGGCTTACAACACCGCGACCGACTCATCTGTCTGCTCCCGCGGCCGACTCGGCCATGATTGATTTCAGCTTCACCATGGTGATCGTTAACTCCGCGGTGATAATCACTGACCTGACGCATCAAGTGAAATCCATCCAGTATATTTTATATTATATATTGTTTTCTTTAAAAGAGCCATTACTCTGGCTTGCAAGTTCTCTAGTGCAGGACAAGTTATATCACTGAGATGTTGAATGACTCATACCGATTTATATCATGGTCAAATATGGAGAGTCTCAAGCCAACTTCTCGAGTAGTCTTAAGACTCGGGGGCTATGATGACATGACTTGGGAATTCCGGGTCATTGAAGGGAATGATAACCCAGTTCCAGAAGACACCGCCATATTGATGAAAATTTAAAGGCCGTCAGAAAATTGTCGGTTCAAAATAAAGATTCCGGTTTAAAATCCGGTTCAAGAGACATCTCTCTCCCACAAAGTTTTGAAGCTCTCAAATCCGGTTCAAACATCTGGCTCAAGGTAAATTTATCCCTTACAAAACTTTTAAGCTCTCAAATCCGGTTCAAACATCCGGCTCAAGGACAATCCGTATCCCACAAAGTTTGAAGCTTCCAAATCCGGTTTAAAGTTCCGGTTCAAAAAGAATTAATCTCTCGCAAGATTCTAGTTCTCGAGAAGATTAAAGGTTGCCAAAGAGAAACTTGCTACCATGATGCGTGGTTCAAACACGGGTATCCTGCCTTACGGCTTATCTTATTATGGTCACTTGGGGGCTTCCTGCTCATCGAGCATAGCTGTCGGTACCCTCTTGATCGGCGTGATGCCAAAATTTATAAGGTCATTTGGGGGCTTCCTGTTCAAACATAGGTCGTATTCGAACCAAAGAGAACATAGCTGTCGGTACCCTCTTGATCGGCACACTGCCAAACTCACTAGGGGGCTTCTTGATCGTATTCGAATCATAGCTTAACCCCTTTTGGGTCCGACTTGGATCGTATTCGAATCAGGGTCGTTAAAAACCTCTCAAGGTCATTTGGAGGCTTCCCGTTCAAACATAGGTCGTATTCGAACCAAAGAGAACATAGCTGTCGGTACCCTCTTGATCGGCACAACGCCAAAGCCACTGGGGGCTACATGGTCGTATTCGAATCCTAACTTAACCCCTTTGGAACGGTTTACTGATCGTATTTGAATCAGAAACCTCGATTTTTATTTGGTTTAAGTTTTTGCAAACAATCTTTGGTTTTGTCTTGAGACCTCTTTTGCTCATATCTGAAGCATATATGTGGTTTCGATAAACCCGGCTTGACTTTGGATGATAAGTCGCCATATATGACAATCATAAACATTTGGAAGTTTTTGGCTTCTAAGGATTGGGTTATCACCCTTTATTGCACAGGTATCCTAAACCAGCAGTATGATTCAATATCATAGGAACCGGTTTTCAAACCGGGTTATATTATTCAAACCTTTAATAGCCAACATGGCTGGATTTTTATTATGGTTGTCAATAACCAATATTACGATTGAGGTTTTCAAAGTCGCTTCAGTGCATGGATATTATTTTATCAATGGATATAATTTATTGTACAGTGGAAGGAATAGTCCCGAGTCGCTGCAGGCTTACGACCCGACACTTGGGGGCTACATTATTCAAGTTGAGATCACATCAAATATGCAAGTCCCATGTCACTGCCAGCATGCACCATGGAACTTGGGGGCTAATGCAAAGACATTTTTACTGGCCTTATTGAAGACCCGAGTTATCACATCATAATGAGCCGGCCCTTGGGGGCTACCAATTGCTTCTGTCAACAATTCAAGGTACACAAGTTTTATTCTATTATATTGAGGGGTCCACTGCTCAGTTGGTAAAGCACAAAGCTCTTAACCTTGTGGACGTGGGTTCAAGCCCCATGATGGGGGTTACATCAGATGATGTTCTTTTCAAAGAAGTATATATAAAGTCCCAGCTCAATATTATCTTACTGAGCCAGCCCTTGGGGGCTACATGTTGTTGTTCAAGTCTATATGATCATATTTATAAAGTCCCTGCTCATTATTGCATAATGACCCGGCCCTTGGGGGCTACACTGGTTGAAGATTTTATAAGTATAAGGCAATTACAAGTCCCATGTTGTTGCAAGCATGACAACCCGACACTTGGGGGCTACATATATGCAGTATTCAGTCTTTACTAGTGACTAAGATGAACAACATGGATTTTTTCAAAGTGGCAGTATTTATATTGAAGCACGTCTTAAGTCATCACTTTGTTTCTGCTCAAGACTTGGGGGCTACATGTAATATGGATATAAGGGAGAAAAATCTTTAAATTCTCAGTTTGAGTAAACCAAATTGACCCGGCGTCATCAATAACTATGACCCGACGTCGACAATAATTATGACCCGGTGCTATCAATATTTACAAACCGGATATTTTGGCAATGATAAACCGACAAGTTCTACATGTCGGCTGAAAGTCAGATGAGTATTTCAATACCAATATTTTTTAAAGCCGGCGCTTTGGAAGCCGATTCAAGTGGATTATTTCTTACAATATTTCTCTACAAGAGACCAATGTCAGCAAATTGACTCTGGATCTGGCCTATTGACCCGGATTTCTCAAAAAGAAGTATTTGGATTTTTTACATTGACAAAGTCGAAACATATCTGCTAAGGGAGATTTGCTATGAGATCATGGACATGTAGATATCAACAAGGAAATGATAAGGATTTAATGATGATCAGGTGCCGGCATACAAGAATTTTTTAACCCGAAGCACAAACTGTCAAATTTCTTCTTGTGTTTATGTAGCAGATCAGTTTAGCATGGATAAATCCAAATTAAACTGGGGGCTAATGTCGGGGATATACCCCGCGGTGTAACCCGCCAGATGTATGACCCGGCTGGAGCATGGCGACTCACTGGTGACCCGTCCGGAGCTTGGCGATTCACAGATAACCCATTTGATCTTGACGACTCATTAGTAACCCGGCGGGCGGGTCAGATGGACAACAAAGCCCAAGGCCCAGAAGGCCGTCTCACGTTATGATGGGCCGGCTTAAGAAGAAAGGCATAAGGAATATTCTCCTACAAAGGAAGCAAGACTAGGATTCCACTTGTAATAGAGTAATCCTAATCCTACTAGGACTAGTCATGTAACCCGCCCCTTCAACATATATAAGGAGGGGCAGGACACCCCAAGAGGGACAAGAAACAATCTCTAGGGCTAGACACAAAGGAGGAGCCGGTGATGTCTACTATACAACCTTCTTCTTGTAGACGTTGTTGGGCCTCCAAGTGCAGAGGTTTGTAGGGTAGTAGCAAATTTCCCTCAAGTGGATGACCTAAGGTTTATCAATCCGTAGGAGGCGTAGGATGAAGATGGTCTCTCTCAAGCAACCCTGCAACCAAATAACAAAGAGTCTCTTGTGTCCCCAACACACCCAATACAATGGTAAATTGTATATGTGCACTAGTTCGGCGAAGAGATGGTGATACAAGTGGTATATGGGTGGTAGATAAAGGTGTTTGTAATCCGAAATTATAAAAACAGCAAGGTAACTAATGATAAAAGTGAGCGTAAACGGTATTTCAATGCGTTGAAACAAGGCCTAGGGTTCATACTTTCGCTAGTGCAAGTTCCCTCAACAATAATAACATAATTGGATCATATAACTATCCCTCAACATGCAACAAAGTGTCACTCCAAAGTCACTAATAGCGGAGAACAAACGAAGAGATTATGGTAGGGTACGAAACCACCTCAAAGTTATTCTTTCCAATCAATCTGTTGGGCTATTCCTATAGGCGTCACAAACAGCCCTAGAGTTCGTACTAGAATAACACCTTAAGACACAAATCAATCAAAACCCTAATGTCACCTAGATACTCCAATGTCACCTCAAGTATCCGTGGGCATGATTATACGATATGCATCACACAATCTCAGATTCATCTATTCAACCAACACATAGAACCTCAAAGAGTGCCCCAAAGTTTCTACCAGAGAATCACGACGAAAACGTGTGCCAACCCCTATGCATAGGTTCATAGGCGGAACCCGCAAGTTGATCACCAAAACATACATCAAGTGAATCACGTGATATCCCATTGTCACCATAGATACGCACGGCAAGACATACATCAAGTGTTCTCAAATCTTTAAAGACTCAATCCGATAAGATAACTTCGAAGGGGAAACTCAATCCATTACAAGAGAGTAGAGGGGGAGAAGAAACATAAGATCCAACTATAATAGCAAAGCTTGCGATACATCAAGATCGTACCACCTCAAGAACACGAGAGAGAGAGAGAGATCAAACACATAGCTACTGGTACATACCCTCAGCCCCGAGAGAGAACTACTCCCTCCTCGTCATGGAGACCACCGAGATGATGAAGATGGCCACCGGAGAGGGGTTGCCCCCTCCGGCAGGGTGCCAGAACGGGTCTAGATTGGCTTTCGGTGGCTACGGAGGCTTCTGGCGGCGAAACTCCCGATCTATTGTGCTCCTCGATAGTTTTAGGGTACGTGGGCATATATGGGTGAAAGAGATACGCCAGGGGAGCCATGAGGGGCCCACGAGGGTGGAGGGCGCGCCCTAGGGGGTGGGCGCGCCCCCCTGCCTCGTGGCTCCCTCATACCTTTCCTGACGTGCACTCCAAGTTTTTCCGATAGCTTTCCTTCCAAAAATAACTTCTCCAGTTGGTTTCATTCTGTTTCGACTCCGTTTGATATTCCTTTTCTTCGAAACACTGAAATAGGCAAAAAACAGCAATTCTGGGCTGGGCCTCCGGTTAACAGGTTAGTCCCAAAAATAATATAAAAGTGGATAATAAAGCCCAATATTGTCCAAAATAGTAGATAATATAGCATGGAGCAATAAAAAATTATAGATACGTTGGAGACGTATCAAGCATCCTCAAGCTTAATTCCTGCTCGTCCTCGAGTAGGTAAATGATAAAAACAGAATTTTTGATGCGGAGTGCTACTTGGAATAATTTCAATGTAATTCTTCTTAATTGTGGTATGAATATTCAGATCCATAAGATTCAAGACAAAAGTTCATATTGACATAAAAATAATAATACTTCAAGCATACAAACTAAGCAATTATGTCTTCTCAAAATAACATGGCCAAAGAAAGTTATCCCTACAAAATCATATAATCTGGCTATGCTCCATCTTCACCACACAAAATATTTAAATCATGCACAACCCCGATGACAAGCCAAGCAATTGTTTCATACTTTTGATGTTCTCAAACTTTTTCAATCTTCACGCAATACATGAGCGTGAGCCATGGACATAGCACTATAGGTGGAATAGAATGGTGGTCGTGGAGAAGACAAAAAGGAGAAGATAGTCTCACATCAACTAGGCGTATCAACGGGCTATGGAGATGCCCATAAATAGATATCAATGTGAGTGAGTAGGATTGCCATGCAACGGATGCACTAGAGCTATAAGTATATGAAAGCTCAAAAAGGAAACTAAGTGGGTGTACATCCAACTTGCTTGCTCATGAAGACCTAGGGCATTTTGAAGAAGCCCATCATTGGAATAAACAAGCCAAGTTCTATAATGAAAGATTCCCACTAGTATATGAAAGTGACAACATAGGAGACTCTTTATCATGAAGATTATGGTGCTACTTTGAAGCACAAGTGTGGTAAAAGGATAGTAGCATTGTCCCTTCTCTCTTTTTCTCCCATTTTTTATTATTTTTTATTGGGCCTTCTCTTTTTTATGGCCTCTTTTCTCTTTTTTTTATTTGGGCTTCTTTGGCCTCTTTTATTTATTTATTTTCGTCCGGAGTCTCATCCCGACTTGTGGGGGAATCATAGTCTCCATCATGCTTTCCTCACTGGGACAATGCTCTAATAATGATGATCATCACACCTTTATTTACTTACAACTCAAGAATTACAACTCAATACTTAGAACAAGATATGACTCTATATGAATGCCTCTGGCGGTGTACCGGGATGTGCAATGACTCATGAGTGACATGTATGAAAGAATTATGAATGGTGGCTTTGCCACAAATACGATGTCAACTACATAATCATGCAAAGCCATATGACAATGATGAAGCGTGTCATAATAATGGAACGGTGGAAAGTTGCATGGCAATATATCTCGGAATGGCTATGGAAATGCCATAATAGGTAGGTATGGTGGCTGTTTTGAGGAAGGTATATGGTGGGTTTATGGTACCGGCGAAAGTTTCACGGTACTAGAGAGGCTAGCAATGGTGGAAGGGTGAGAGTGTGTATAATCCATGGACTCAACATTAGTCATAAAAAACTCACATACTTATTGCAAAAATATATTAGTTATCGAAACAAAGTACTACGCGCATGCTCCTAGGGGGATATATTCGTAGGAAAAGACCATCGCTCGTCTCCGACCGCCACTCATAAGGAGGACACTCAATAAATAAATCATGCTCCGGTTTCATCACATAACGGTTCACCATACGTACATGCTACGGGAACCACAAACTTCAACACAAGTATTTCTCAAATTCACAACTACTCAACTAGCATGACTCTAATATCACCATCTCCATATCTCAAAACAATCATCAAGCATCAAACTTCTCTTAGTATTCAATACTCTATATGAAAGTTTTTACTATTCTTGGATGCCTAGCATATTAGGATTATTTAAGCAAATTACCATGCTATTTAAAACTCTCAAAATGATATAAGTGAAGCAAGAGAGTTCATCTATTTCTATAATACCACCATCGTGCTCTAAAAAGATATAAGTGAAGCACTAGAGCAAACGACAAACTACTCCGAAAGATTTAAGTGAAGATCAATGAGTAGTCGAATAATTATGCAACTATGTGAAGACTCTCTAACATTTAAGATTTTCAGATCTTGGTATTTTATTCAAACAGCAAGCAAAACATAATGAAATAAAATGACGCTTCAAGCAAAACACATATCATGTGGCGAATAAAAATATAGCTCCAAGTAAAGTTACCGATGAATGAAGACGAAAGAGGGGATGCCTTCCGGGGCATCCCCAAGCTTAGGCTTTTGGTTGTCCTTGAATATTACCTTGGGGTGCCTTGGTCATCCCCAAGCTTAGACTCTTTCCACTCCTTATTCCATAGTTCATCGAATCTTTACCCAAAACTTGAAAACTTCACAACACAAAACTTAACAGAAAACTCGTAAGCTCCGTTAGTATAAGAAAGTAAATCACCACTTCAAGGTACTGTAATGAACTCATTATTTATTTATATTGGTGTTAAACCTACTGTATTCCAACTTCTCTATGGTTTATAAACTATTTTACTAGCCATAGATTCATCAAAATAAGTAAACAACACATGAAAAACAGAATCTGTCAAAAACAGAACAGTCTGTAGTAATCTGGATCAAACATATACTTCTGAAACTCATAAAATTCTCAAATAAATTGCTGGACCTGAGTAATTTATCTATTAATCATCTGAAAAAATAATTAACTAAATAGCACTCTCCAAATAAAAATGGCAGCAATTCTCGTGAGCACTAAAGTTTCTGTTTTTTACAGCATGATCGCAAAGACTTCCCCCAAGTCTTCCCAAAGGTTCTACTTGGAACAAACACTAATTTAAAGCATAAAAGCACATATAAACAGAGTATAGATGAATTATTTATTACTAAACAGTAACAAAAAGCAAGGAACAAAAATAAAATTGGGTTGCCTCCCAACAAGCGCTATCGTTTAACGCCCCTAGCTAGGCATGATGATTTCAATGATGCTCACATAAAGGATAAGAATTGAAACATAAAGAGAGCATCATGAAGAATATGACTAGCACATTTAAGTCTAAAATACTTCCTATGAATAGGGATTTTGTGAGCAAACAACTTGTGGGAACAAGAATCAACTTGCATAAGAAGGTAAAACAAGGATAACTTCAAAACTTTAAGCACATAGAGAGGAAACTTGGTATTATTGCAATTCGTACAAGCATATATTCCTCCCTCATAATAATTTTAAGTAGCATCATGAATGAATTCAACAATATAACCATCACCTAAAGCATTCTTTTCATGATCTACAAGCATAGAAATTTTATTACTCTCCACATAAGCAAAATTCCTCTCATGAATAATAGTGGGAGCAAACTCAACAAAATAACTATCATGTGATTGAAAATTAAGATCAAGATGAAAAGTTTGATGGTTATCATTATTCTTTAAAGCATACGTCTCATCACAATAATCATCATAGATAGGAGGCATGCTTTCATCATAATAAATTTGCTCATCAAAACTTGGGGGACAAAAAATATCATCTTCATCAAACATAGCTTTCCCAAGCTTGTGGCTTTACATATCATTAGCATCATGGATATTCAAAGAATTTGTACGAACAACATTGCAATCATTCTCATCATTCAAATATTTAGTGCCAAACATTTTATAGATTTCTTCTTCTAGCACTTGAGCACAATTATCCTTTCCATCATACTCACGAAAGATATTAAAAAGATGAAGCGTATGAGGTAAACTCAATTCCATTTTTTATAGTTTTCTTTTATAAACTAAACTAGTGCTAAAACAAGAAACAAAAAGATTCGATTGCAGGATCTAAAGATATACCGTCAAGCACTAACCTCCCTGGCAATGGCGCCAGAAAAGAGCTTGATGTCTACTACACAACCTTCTTCTTGTAGACGTTGTTGGGCCTCCAAGTGCAGAGGTTTGTAGGACAGTAGCAAATTTCCCTCAAGTGGATGACCTAAGGTTTATCAATCCGTAGGAGGCGTAGGATGAAGATGGTCTCTCTCAAGCAACCCTGCAACCAAATAACAAAGAGTCTCTTGTGTCCCCAACACACCCAACACAATGGTAAATTGTATAGGTGCACTAGTTCGGCGAAGAGATGGTGATACAAGTGGTATATGGATGGTAGATAAAGGTATTTGTAATCTGAAATTATAAAAACATCAAGGTAACTAATGATAAAAGTGAGCGTAAATGGTATTGCAATGCGTTGAAACAAGACCTAGGGTTCATACTTTCGCTAGTGCAAGTTCCCTCAACAATAATAACATAATTGGATCATATAACTATCCCTCAACATGCAACAAAGAGTCACTCCAAAGTCACTAGTAGCGGAGAACAAACGAAGAGATTATGGTAGGGTACGAAACCACCTCAAAGTTATTCTTTCCAATCAATCTGTTGGGCTATTCCTATAGGTGTCACAAACAACCATAGAGTTCGTACTAGAATAACACCTTAAGACACAAATCAATCAAAACCCTAATGTCACCTAGATACTCCAATGTCACCTCAAGTATCCGTGGGCATGATTATACGATATGCATCACACAATCTCAGATTCATCTATTCAACCAACACATAGAACCTCAAAGAGTGCCCCAAAGTTTCTACCGGAGAATCACGACGAAAACATGTGCCAACCCCTATGCATAGGTTCATGGGCGGAACCCGCAAGTTGATCACCAAAACCTACATCAAGTGAATCACGTGATACCCCATTGTCACCATAGATACGCACGACAAGACATACATCAAGTGTTCTCAAATCTTTAAAGACTCAATCCGATAAGATAACTTCGAAGGGGAAACTCAATCCATTACAAGAGAGTAGAGGGGGAGAAGAAACATAAGATCCAACTATAATAGCAAAGCTCGCGATACATCAAGATCGTACCACCTCAAGAACACGAGAGAGAGAGAGAGAGAGAGATCAAACACATAGCTACTGGTACATATTCCTTTTCTTCGAAACACTGAAATAGGCAAAAAACAACAATTCTGGGCTGGACCTCCGGTTAATAGGTTAGTCCCCAAAAAATATAAAAGTGGATAATAAAGCCCAATATTGTCCAAAACAGTAGATAATATAGCATGGAGCAATCAAAAATTATAGATACGTTGGAGACGTATCAGCCGGCTTATGCGGCGATTCTCTCATGAGCACAATGAGATCTAGCCACAAACAACATGTAGGTCTATTACCGGATGATGTTTCCTGGGGCCCTAAGCTGTCTAAATCCTTGTCTTGTGCGTTGATCCGCCCTGCGTCTCTCATCCCGATCAACCCCTCTCAAGCTACCACAAAGATGCGCTGACCTCGCGACTAAGTCCTCACACTAGGACATCTGCCGTGACAATTCCACGACACTTTGTGAGTAGTTACGTTTGTTCCTGAGGACATGGGAGAAGTCTTGCTATAAGTAATCATGTGAATTTGGTATTCGTTTGATATTTTGATGAGATGTATGTTGTCTCTCCTCTAGTGGTGTTATGTGAACATCGAGTACATGACACTTCACCATTATTTGGGCCTAGGGTGTAACACCCACGATGCGGCTATATCTCCCACGTGTCGGGGCACGACTTAGAGGCATAACCGCATAGTAGGCATGTCGCAAGAGGGGTAATCTTTACACATCCCATGTACTGAATAAGGAAGGGATAAAGAGTTGGTTTATAGTCGCCACTTCACACAATACATAAAATATAGCATTACATCATCCAGAATACAATCAAGGTCCGACTACGGAACTAAATAAAGAAAGACAACCCCAAATGCATAGATCCCCGATCGCCCCAACTGGGCTCCTCTACTGACCGTCCAGAAAAGACATATAGTAACGTCCCGAATCCTCGTCGAACTCCCACTTGAGTTCGGTCGCATCCCCTGCGCTGGCATCATCGACACCTGCATCTGGTTTTGAAAGTAATCTGTGAGTCACGGGGACTCAGTAATCCCACACCCTCACGATCAAAACTATTTAAGCTTAAAGGTAGGAAAGGGTAGTGAGGTGGAGCTGCAGCAAGCACTAGCATGTATGGTGGCTAACTTACGCAAATGAGAGCGAGAAGAGAAGCAAAGCACAGTCGAGAAGCTATAAAGATCAAGAAGTGATCCTGAAACTACTTACTTTCAAGCATAACACGAGACCGTGTTCTCTTCCTGGACTCCGCCAAAAAGAGACCATCACAGCTACACACGTGGTTGATTCATTTTAATTAAGTTAAGTGTCAGGTTTTCTACAACTGGATATTAAAAAATTCCCGTCTGCCCATAACCGCGGGCACGACTTTCGAAAGTTTCAAAACCCTGCAGGGGTGTCCCAACTTAGCCCATCACAAGCTCTCACGGTCAATGAAGCATATTCCTTCTCCCACAAAGACCCGATCAGACTCGGAATCCCGGTTACAAGACATTTCGGCAATGGTAAAACAAGACCAGTAAAGCCACCCGAATGTGCCGACAAATCCCGATAGGAGCTGCACATATCTCGTTCTCAGGGCACACCGGATTGTCCAAACTTCCGGTAGGCCAGCCCAGAGTTGCCCCTAGTGGCCACCGGCGGCTGACAAGTTGGACCAACACTCAAAGGAGCACTGGCGCGGGGGTTTAAAATAAAGATGACCCTTGAGTCTGCGGAACCCAAGGGAAAAAGGCTTAGGTGGCAAATGGTAAAACTAAGGTTGGGCCTTGCTGGAGGAGTTTTATTCAAGGCGAACTGTCAAGGGGTTCCCATTATAACCCAAGCGCGTAAGGAACGCAAAATCAAGGAACATAACACTGGTATGACGGAAACTAGGGCGACAAGAGTGGAACAAAACACCAGGCATAAGGCTGAGCCTTCCACCCTTTACCAAGTATATAGGTGCATTAAAGTAAACAAGATATAATAATGATATCCCAACAATAATCATGTTCCCGGCTCTACCCAAGGCAAGAACACAAGCAAAGGAAAACACAATCAACCACGGTGCAATGCACAAGCAACATGATGCAAAACATGACATGACATGCGGGATGTGATATGCAATGCATATGCGTGCTCCGGAAGGAAAAGTATGAACAAGGCATCAACTTGGCAAACCAAGTGTGCCATTGGAAAGATGAGTTGATTTCAGTCAAAACCGATATAAAGATCACCGGAATCGGATGCACGGTTTGCAAATGGCAAGCAAAACAATAATGGCACAATTCCGCGATTAACAACACGATGCCATCTAGAATGCAACAACAAACTAAGCTACTGCACTACAACATAACAACAAAGCACATGTCAATGATCTACTTAAGATGTTTGACAAAATATGAACACTGAGCTATAGCTAAATCACACAATAGCAGGTTCAAACAAGCACGACAAAAGTGCAAAAGATATCAGCTTCATAGACTTAGTGAAAATACTAACATGCCAGGAATTAACATCAGGAAGCAATGTTTAGAGCAAGCAAACAACATGCTACAGGAACATATCATAGCAAAGCAAGGCATGGAATGAATCTACTCAAAGCATATAACAGAAGTACCTTACTGACCATAAGCCAAAAAGGATCAAAATATATGATGGCACCCATGTAAACATAGCAAGTTTCGTTAACAGATTCAGACTTAGCAGAAAACTAGACATGGCATAAACAGAGTTATGAAGGCATCGTTGCGAGCTCGATTCACTCATCACAAGGCATTGCATGACAAGATAATCATCTCATCAGCAAGAAGACATGTTCAAGAAGCTAACCATGGCAAGAACAAGTTTATATCATGCTTGGATCAACTACAACAACCTTGGCAAAAATTGATTAACACGTAAACAATCTGCCAGGAACATTTTATAGCAAAAGTAGAGCAAGATTGACTCATGCTAGGGCACTCATGAATGCAAAAAGGGGCATGGATGGATATAGAATGACCATATGTCCAAATCATCCTTACTTAACATACTCAAAAGAAGCATGGATCTCTCTATAGCAAGATGAATACATGGCATAAGAATAACAACAGGGAAATGACTTAGTGAAATTCTAAGTCCCTGAAATCAGCAATATTACGAGAGCTACTTTGCATGCTTGTGCTAGTCACCACAAAGATCAAAAAAAATACATGGCATACACCCCTGTAAAGATGGCATGGCATAGCCCAAAACACATGTAGAGCTCATGCCCATAGGCAGCACACAATAAATGTAGCAAAAATGACAAATGCTCATACTCTGCTAAGAATCAGACCTAACATTTTATAGCACTCTTGCATCAGTCGTTTGGGCATCAAGATGGACTCAAACAAGCATGACACAATGGAAAAAAAAATGAAGAACACATCAAGATGAACATTTCGATATATCATGCATGCAAAACGGATCTAAAGATGAGGAGTTATGGCATGTTAAATAGGGCTTCAGAATGCAAAAATAAAAGACTTAGTGATGAAACGAGGTCAACCCTAGGGTTTTCCAGATCCGGATCTGAGATGCGCGGTTCAAGGTTCATCGGGGAGGTCACCGGAGAAGATGGGGACGGTGGTCGTGTTGGAAATATGCCCTAGAGGCAATAATAAAATGGTTATTATTATATTTCTTTGTTCATGCTATAATTGTGTTATCCGGAAATCGTAATACATGTGTGAATACATAGACCACAACACGTCCCTAGTGAGCCTCTAGTTGACTAGCTCGTTGATCAACAGATAGTCATGGTTTCCTGACTATTGACATTGGATGCCATTGATAACGGGATCACATCATTAGGAGAATGATGTGATGGACAAGACCCAATCCTAAGCATAGCTCAAAGATCGTGTAGTTCGTTTGCTGTAGCTTTTCTGAATGTCAAGTATCATTTCCTTAGACCATGAGATTGTGCAACTCGCGGATACCATAGGAGTGCTTTGGGTGTGCCAAACGTCACAACGTAACTGGGTGACTATAAAGGTACACTACAGGTATCTCCGAAAGTATCTGTTGGGTTGACACGAATCGAGACTGGGATTTGTCACTCCGTATGACGGAGAGGTATCTCTGGGCCCACTCGGTAATGCATCATCATAATGAGCTCAAAGTGACCAAGTGGTTGATCACGGGATCATGCATTATGGTACGAGTAAAGTGACTTGCCGGTAACGAGATTGCACTAGGTATTGGGATACCGACGATCGAGTCTCGGGCAAGTAACGTACCGATTGACAAAGGGAATTGTATACGGATTGACTGAATCCTCGACATCGTGGTTCATCCGATGAGATCATCGTGGAGCATGTGGGAGCCAACATGGGTATCCATATCCCGCTGTTGGTTATTGACCGGAGAGGCGTCTCGGTCATGTCTGCATGTCTCCCGAACCCGTAGGGTCTACACACTTAAGGTTCAGTGACGCTAGGGTTGTAGAGATATTAGCATACGGTAACCCGAAAGTTGTTTGGAGTCCCGGATGAGATCCTAGACATCACGAGGAGTTCCGGAATGGTCCGGAGGTGAAGATTTATATATGGGAAGTCAAGTTTCGGCCATCGGGAAAGTTTCGGGGGTAATCGGTATTGTACCGGGACCACCGGAAGGGTCCCGGGGGGTCCACCGGGTGGGGCCACCTATCCCGGAGGGCCCCATGGGCTGAAGTGGGAGGGGAACCAGCCCCTAGTGGGCTGTTGCACCCCCCTTGGGCCTCCCCCTGCGCCTAGGGTTGGAAACCCTAGGGGTGGGGGCGCCACCCTTGCCTTGGGGGGCAAGGCACCCCCTTGGCCGCCGCCCCCCTAGGAGATTGGATCTCCTAGGGCCGGTGCCCCCTAGGCACCCTATATATAGTGGGGGGGGGGGGAGGGAGGGCAGCCGCACCCAAGCCCCTGGCCTCTCCCTCTCCCTCCCATGACACTCCTCCGTCTCACTGCGCTTGGCAAAGCCCTGCTGAGATCACCGTTGCTTCCACCACCACGCCGTCGTGCTGCTGGATCTTCATCAACCTCTCCTTCCCCCTTGCTGGATCAAGAAGGAGGAGACGTCTTCCAACCGTACGTGTGTTGAACGTGGAGGTGCTGTCCGTTCAGCACTTGGTCATCAGTGATTTGGATCACGACGAGTACGACTCCATCAACCCCGTTCTCTTGAACGCTTCCGCTCGCGATCTACATGGGTATGTAGATGCACTCCTCTCTCCCTCGTTGCTAGATGACTCCATAGATTGATCTTGGTGATGCGTAGAAAATTTTAAAATTCTGCTATGTTACCCAACAGTGGCATCATGAGCTAGGTCTATGCGTAGTTACTATGCACGAGTAGAACACAAAGCAGTTGTGGGCGTCGATATTGTCAATTTGCTTGCCGTTACTAGTCTTATATTGATTCGGCGGCATCGTGGGATGAAGCGGCCCGGACCGACCTTACACGTACGCTTACGTGAGACTGGTTCCACCGACTGACATGCACTAGTTGCATAAGGTGGCTGGCGGGTGTCTGTCTCTCCCACTTTAGTCGGATCGGATTCGATGAACAGGGTCCTTATGAAGGGTAAATAGAAATTGGCAATTCACGTTGTGGTTTTGGCGTAGGTAAGAAACGTTCTTGCTAGAAACCTATAGCAGCCACGTAAAAACTTGCAACAACAATTAGAGGACGTCTAACTTGTTTTTGCAGCAAGTGTTTTGTGATGTGATATGGCCAAAGGATGTGATGAATGATATATGTGATGTATGAGATGATCATGTTCTTGTAATAGGAATCACGACTTGCATGTCGATGAGTATGACAACCGGCAGGAGCCATATGAGTTATCTTTATTTATTTATGACCTGCGTGTCAACATAAACGTCATGTAATTACTTTACTTTATTGCTAAAGCGTTAGCCATAGCAGTAGAAGTAATAGATGACGAGACAACTTCAAGAAGACACAGTGATGGAGATCATGATGATGGAGATCATGGTGTCATGCCGGTGACAACGATGATCATGGAGCCCCGAAGATGGAGATCAAAAGGAGCAAATGATATTGGCCATATCATGTCACTATTTGATTGCATGTGATGTTTATCATGTTTTACATCTTATTTGCTTAGAACGACGGTAGCTTAAATAAGATGATCCCTCGTAATAATTTCAAGAAAGTGTTCCCCCTAACTGTGCACCGTTGCGAAGGTTTGTTGTTTCGAAGCACCATGTGATGATCGGGTGTGATAGATTCTAATGTTTGAATACAACGGGTGTAAGCCAGATTTACACACGCAATACACTTAGGTTGACTTGACGAGCCTAGCATGTACAGACATGGCCTCGGAACACAGAAGACCGAAAGGTCGAGCATGAGTCGTATAGAAGATACGATCAACATGAAGATGTTCACCGATGTTGGCCAGTCCGTCTCACGTGATGATCGGACACGGCCTAGTTGACTCGGATCATGTTTCACTTAGATGACTAGAGGGATGTCTATCTGAGTGGGAGTTCATTGAGTAATTTGATTAGATGAACTTAATTATCATGAATTTAGTCTAAAATCTTTACAATATGTCTTGTAGATCAAATGGCCCATGTTGTCCTCAACTTCAACGCGTTCCTAGAGAAAACCAAGCTGAAAGACGATGGCAGCAACTATACGGACTGGGTCCGGAACCTGAGGATCATCCTCATAGCTGCCAAGAAAGATTATGTCCTAGAAGCACCGCTAGGTGACGCACCTGTCCCAGAGAACCAAGACGTTATGAACACTTGGCAGTCACGTGCTGATGATTACTCCCTCGTTCAGTGCGGCATGCTTTACAGCTTAGAACCGGGGCTCCAAAAATGTTTTAAGAGACACGGAGTGTCGAGGATATACCCCGCGGCGTAAACCGGCCGGAAGTTAACCCGGCCAGGACTTGGCGGTTTATCTGAAGACCCCGCTGACACTTGGTGAGTTACTGGCGACCCGCCCTGACCTGGCGGTTTACAAGCAACCCACCTGGTCATTATGACTCACTGGTGATCCGGCGTGCGGGACAGATGGATGACAAGGCCCAAGGCCCAGAAGGCCGGTTCACGTTTAATGATGGACCGGTTTAAGAGGAAAGGCATGAGGAACATTTATCTTACAAGGAGTTAAGACATGTACTTGTATCCGGTTTGTATTAGAGATAGACTAGTCCTAATCCTAATAGGACTCTACATGTAACCCGCCCCTCCAACATATATAAGGAGGGGCAGGGCTCCCCAAAGGGGAGAGGATACACAAGTTGGACAAGTTAGTTTAGACAATAGCTCTCGAGATAGAGCACACTTGTAACCTGATCATCATCATCAATATCAATGGAGCAGGATGTAGGCTTTTACCTCCATTGTGAGGGGCCGAACCTGGGTAAAACATCGTGCCTCTTGTCCCGCTCAACCCCTCTCAAGCTACCACATAGATGCGTTGGCCTCGCGACTAAGTCCTGAAACTAAGGACATCTGCCGTGACAATTCCACGACAGTTGGCGCCCACCGTGGGGCCTGCGCACGGTGATGTTGAGTTCTTGGAGGGATCTTTCTCATGGATCAAGAAGTTCGCAATTTTTTCGATGAAGAAGAGCCGGTTTGGAAAAGATTTACATCAAAAGTTAGGGTTGCATGGCGCGGCACGGCATGTGCTTGTGATCCGACGATCCGACACCAGATCAAATTTTGGAGCACGTTCCTGAGGCGAAGGAGTTTTTTTTCACCACAGATCATATCCGTACGTACGACTTATGGTCTAAACGGAGGCAGCAGTACCAATCCGTCAAGACCTGTCAATTGGTCAAAACGGCGTATTCAATATTTAAGACCCAGAGGAAATTAGGGTTGCATCAGTGCAAATACCATAACTCGCCGAGATCGAGAGGAGATTTTTTGCGCCGAAGCCAAAATACTACTGCAGTTAACCGAAGCTATTAGCAGTTTCCGCTGCAGGATCAGTGGCCGGGTCCGATTGCTACTATATCGACAAGAAGCAGTCCAATCGGCCGGAATATTGCTGCTCCACGTAGATCTCAAGCTACAAGTCCCGAGGGAATCAACTGCTGCTATTTTGAGCATGGAGGACAATCAACTCTAAAAGTACTTCCACTAGTACGTAATGAAGATCAGATTAGTATTATTGATACTACTGGATCTGTTTTATTCTCTCGTACAATTGCCTGACACACACACATGGATTGAGGAAGATAGAAATATGGAAAGCAAGAGCTGTCAAGGGAGCCAGATTTGCCACCTCAGCGGCCATGTCGCCTCTGCTATTGCGGCCATGTTTTTTCTTGTATATACGAATGAGCAAGCTCAGCAGCGGCTCGAGAGTACCATGCATATCCACCATTACTGTTCTGAGAGACACCACTGTCAAAGTCTGTCCGCTGCGTAAAATCGCCCTCATCGTGAGTGATCTCACCTTCGTTGTAAGCCGGCCAGGGCCCTACTGTCGCCGCTGCTGTGCATTGAACCGGCGCGCGCTGGGTCGCCTCTGCTTCTGTTGACCCCACTATCATTGACCATGGGTGCCGCCGCGGTCCAGGAGCAGTGCGCTGCTGCAAAGCGGATCAATGATTCAGAGTCAGATCAATCAAATCATGGAGACTGACGAGAGCGCGGCATACTGTGTGCCTCGTGGTACCTGCGACAGGCCAGCCTACCGGTACTGCATAATATTACGAGGTGCTATCCTTCCTACATATTTTATTTGCATAAATAATGTTTCTCCAAGAACAATTACTCTGGTCTTTGCTATTTTTGGGCAGAATCATTATTTGTTACAAAGGTGTTGCAAAGGGGCGCGCTAAGATTATTGCACTAGGGTTGGTCCGTGCCATGCTGCTGGACGGCTACATGGGCAAGTCGCCGTCCCCCGCTTCTTCAGCGTCGGGGCCAACTCGTCCGTCCGCACCGGCTTACCACGCCACGGCCAACTCGCCCGTTCGCACCGGCTTACAAACGCCGCGGCCGGTTCATCCGTTTGCTCCCAGGGGTGACTTATCCGTGGTTGATTTTAGCTTCACAGCGGCGGATAAATTCCGGCCTAACGTATCAGGTGACATCTATCTAAGTCCATTTATGAAACGTATTGTTTTTTGTCAAAAGAACAATTACTTTGGGCTGTATTTTTTGATATACAGGATAATTATTCATTGTAAACTTGGTCTATATCGTGGGTTTACATCAGCTTGCCGGGACCACGCCTGTGATTAACTCGCCCGTCCGTGCCGGTTTACGACACCGGTGCCGATCTTCCCCGTCCGCACCGGTTTACAATGCCGCGGCCGATTCATCTATCTGAGCTGCCTCTGATGTTGCGGTCGCTTTTGTCGTCCATCTCTCGCGGCCTGTTCTACATCAACATACCGGGCTGCACCTGTCTGCATGAGCTGTTTATTGGGTGCACAAGTCGCCGCTACTACAGTTTTGATTAACTTCAAATCGCCGGTTGGAAGAAACCATTGGCTGAGTTGCTGATACAGCTTATATGGGATCATTTGCAACCCACCGCAATCACCTCAACCTTCTATGGATTCACATCGTGCTATCAACGCCAATGATATACAAGTTATGCCGGTTTATATCACGGTCAAATATGGAGAGTCTCAAGCCAACTCCTCGAGTCACCTCTCAGACTCGGGGGCTACGATGACATGACTCAGCAAATCTTGCCAGTTTCAGCAAATTTAAGAACCCCAGGACGATGGAGGAAAGGATAACCCGGTCCCGGAGGCTACTGTTATATGGATGAAAGTTTAAAGGCTGTCAGAAAATTTCCGGTTTAGAAAGTATATGACAATTACAAAATCCCGGTTCAATGAAGAAGATCCGGGTCATCAGAAAGGACTCCAGTTTAAAATCCGGCTCAAGGGAAGTCAGTCTGACTGCAGCTCTCAAATATCCGGTTTACAGTTCGGTTCAAGGGAAATTTGTTCTCCCACAAAGCTCTGAAGTGCTCAAATCTGGTTTAACAATGTCCGGTTCAAAAAGGAATTAACCTCTCGCAAGTTCGAGTTTAAAGGCCGTCAGAAAATTTTCGGCTAAAAATGAAGATTCCGGTTTAAAATCCGGTTCAAGGGAAAGATGTCTCCCACAAAGCTTTGAAGATCTCAATATCCGGTTCAAGATCCCGGTTCAAGAAGAATTTATCTCTTGCAAAAAGTTAAAAATTGCCGAAGAGGTCCTGCTGCCACGATGCGCGGTTCATGGGTATCCCGCCTTACTGGCCTGACATATCATTGATCACATGGGGGCTTCTGCTTCATAAAGCGGGGTCTCTGTTCTTTTACATCATGTGTGGTTACACGGAGTTGTTCTAAAGCGGCCTCCTGTTTACCCCTTGAGTTAGCTTTTCAAAAGCATCATGTTATATCACTTGGGGGCTTGGTCGTGTCCGAACCAATGCAATACCTCTTGATAGGCGAGAGCCACCAGATCACTTGGGGACTTGGTCATGTCTGAACCAGTCATGCCTCTTGATCGGCCTAAGGCCACAAAATCACTTGGGGGCTTGGTCGAACCCGAACCATTGCCATGCCACTTGATCGGCATAAATGCCACGGTTTCATTTGGGGACCTGGCTGACTTGATGTAACACCCTCGATGCGACTATAGCTCCCACGTGTCGAGGCACGACTTAGAGACATAATCGCATTGAAGGCATATGTCGCAAGTTAGGCAATCTTCACTACATCCCATGTAATATAAATAATAAAGGGGAGATAACATAGTTGGCTTACACTCGCCACGTCAATCAAGAACATAAATAACATTACATCATCCAAACACTCATGGCCCGACTACGGCGCCAAAATAAAAGAGAACCCAACATGCGACACGTTCCCGATCACCCCCAACTGGGCACCACTACTGATCATCAGGAAAGGAAACATAGTAACGTTGAGAGTCCTCGTCGAACTCCCACTTGAGCTCAAATGCGTCTCCTGGAGCGGAATCATCATGCCCTGCATCTGGTGTAATAGTAATCTGTGAGCCACAGGGACTCAGCAATCTCGCACCCTCGTGATCAAGACTATTTAAGCTTATAGGTATGGCAAGGTAAATATAAGTGGAGCTGCAGCAAGCGACTAGCAAAATATGGTGGCTAACTTATTCGCAAAAGAGAGCGAGAAGAGGAGGCAAAGCGCGAGTGAGAAACTAGAGAGCAACCTACGCAAGCATAACTCCAACACCGTGTCCACTTCCCGGACTCCGCTGAGAAGAGGCCATCACGGTAACACACTCAGTTGATTCATTTTAATTAAGTTAAGGTTCAAGTTATCTACAACCGGACATTAACAAATTCCCATCTGCCCATAACCGCGGGCACGGCTTTCGAAAGTTCAAATCCCTGCAGGGGAGTCCCAACTTAGCCCATGACAAGCTCTCACGGTCAACGAAGGAATAGACCTCCTCCTAAGACGTTCCGATCAGACTCGGTATCTCGGTTCTTCAAGACACTTCGACAGGTTAAAACAAGACCAGCAACACCGCCCGAATGTGCCAACAAATCCCGATAGGAGCTGCACATAACTCGTTCTCAGGGCACACTCAGATAAGCAATCCGTACAACTAAAACCAGCCCTCAAGTTTCCCCGAGGTGGCGCTGCAAGGGGCTCTAGGTTGGACCAACACTCAGAGGAGCACTGGCCCGAGGGGGGGGGGGTTTAAATAAGATGACCCTCGGGCTCCAGAAACCCAAGGGAAAAAGAGGCTAGGTGGCAAATGGTAAAACCAAGGTTGGGCATTGCTGGAAAAGCTTTAATCAAGGTGAACTATCAAGGGGTTCCCATTATAACCCAACCGCGTAAGGAACGCAAAATCCGAGAACATAACATCGATATGACGGAAACTAGGGCGGCAAGAGTGGAACAAAACACTGGGCGAGAGGCCGAGCCTTCCACCCTTTACCAAGAATATAAATGCATTAAAATAACATGGCAATATAATGATATCCCAACAAGTAAATAAATGACCCAACAAGGAACGGCCTCCAATCTTCACCTGCAACTAGCAACGCTATAAGAGGGGCTGAGCAAAGCGGTAACATAGCCAATCAACGGTTTGCTAGGACAAGGTGGGTTAGAGGTTTGACATGGCAACTTGGGAGGCTTGAAAGCAAGTGGTAGGCATCGTAGCATTGGCATAGCAAAAGAGCGAGCAAACTAGCATAGCAAAGATAGTAGTTATTTCGAGGGTATGATTATCTTGCCTGCACAGTTGTCAGAGTTGATTGGATCCTCGAAAGCAAACTCAACGGGCTCCTCGTTAGCGAACTCGTCTCCTGGCTCTACCCAAACAAGACAAACAAGCAACAAGGAGACAATCAACCACGTGCAAGGATCAAACAAAATGATGCAATGATGATATGCTATGCGGGATGCGATGCGGGATGCATATGCAAGATATGACAGGGAATGCATGAACCTGGCCTCAACTTGGGAATACAAGTGTGCCACTGGAAATATGAGATGAAATCGCTTGAAAACGATATAAAGAACACCGGAATCGGAGTTACGGTTTGGAAATGGCAAGCGATTCAAATAAGACACCGGTCTGCGATTTACAGCAAGTAGCCATCTAAATGCAATGAGATGAACATGCTACAGCACCCAAACATGACAACAAAATACATGGCAGGGATGCATTCATGATGCTTAAGAAAAGTCTAGCATTAAGCTACGGCCAATTCATCCATTAACAGGTTCAAACAAGCATGGCAAAAAATGCATATGGCAAACAGATCTCAGACTTAGTGAAATCAACACTTGTCTGGAATTTCATATCAGATAGCACTCTTCGGAGCAACAAAACTACATGCTACATGACCTGAACATGGCAAAGTAAAGCATGTCATGGAGCTACTCAAAGAGCTTAACAAAAGTCCCTTAGTGATCTTGAGCCAAAAGGGATCAGAAAAGTCAATTGCAAGCATGTGAACATAGCAAAAACATAATCAGTTTTCAGACTTAGTGAAAACTGGAGCATGCTGAAAATAGATATCAAGTAGGCATGTTTACAAGCTCGATGCACTCACTACGATGCAAGTAATGAAAAACTAAGCATACACCCATCAAGGACACACAAAATGCAAGCTAGACATGGCAAGAACAAAAGCATAGCATGCACGGATCAACTACAACATCATCAGCAAAATTGCAAACAAGTTGACAATCTGCCCAGATTCACAAAGTAGCAAAAGTAGAGCTCGATTGACTCAAGCTAGGGTGCTCCATAAATGCAAACAAAGACATGGATGGATAGAGCACTACAAGATTAACAAAACATCCTTACTGATCATCCTCAAAAGAGGCACGGATCACTAGGAAACAACATGAACATATGGCATCATGAGATAAACAGATCAAGGACTTAGTGGAAATGCTAAGTCCCTGAAAACGGAATTAACAAGTGCACCACTTTGCAAGCTTGTGCTAGTCACCAAACACATCATAAAAATACATGGGTTGCACCTCTGGAAAGATGACAAAACCCTTAACAAAACATATTTAGAGCATCAGGGCATATCATGCACACATTAATCATGGCAAAAATGACAAAAACCTAAATGGAGTAGCAGATCTGACAATTATCTCAAGTAGCCCTCTTCTAACAGCATTTCGGGCATCAAGATGAACTCAAATGAAAATGATGCAATGGAATGAAATGATGTACTCTCTGAGATGAACATTTTGATATGCTATATGCATGAATCGGAGCTACGGATGCAAAGTTACGAGGCTATGAACATGAGCACTTGGATCTGGAATTTTTGGGACTTAGAAGAAAAAAAAAACAACCTCTCCGGGAAAGATCTAGGGTTTCGGTGGGCACGCGGCCCGAGGCAAGTCCGGCGAGCTCCCTCGGCTCCGGCGAGCTTGACGGAGCGGCGGGGATGCGAGGGGGAGGTCCCCCCGGCCTCTCCCGGCCGGATCCGGCGGCGGGGAGGCGAGGCGGCTGGGCGAGGCTCCCGCGGCGGCGGCGAGGTTCCGGTGGCG
>NC_041382.1:229112722-229180308 GCF_002162155.2 Triticum dicoccoides | reverse complement strand
GGGGGGGTCTATTTATAGGCATAGAGGGAGCTAGGAGAGTCCAAATGAGATGCGGTTTTCGGCCACGCGATCGTGATCGAATGCTCTAGATGATGGAGCAGGTTTAGGTGGGTTTTGGGCCAAATTGGAGGGGTGTTGGGCTGCAACACACACGAGGCCTTTTCGGTCCCTCGGTTAACCGTTGGAGTATCAAACGAAGTCCAAATGATACGAAACTTGACAGGCGGTCTACCGGTAGTAAACCAAGGCCGCTTGGCAAGTCTCGGTCCAATCTGGAAATGTTTAATCCCCACACACGAAAGAAAGCTAGAAATGACCACCGGAGGAGAACGAAGCGCCGGAATGCAAAACGGACAATGGGGAAAATGCTCGAATGCATGAGACGAACACGTATGCAAATGTAATGCACATGATGACATGATATGAGATGCATGACAACGACAACAACACACGGAGACAAAAACCCGAACCCGAGAAAATAAAATAACTTAACGTCGGAAACGGCAAGAGTTGGAGTACAAATTGGGAAAGTTACATCCGGGGTGTTACAACACTCCACCACTACGAGAGGATCTCGTCCCGAGATCTAGAATGGCATCGAAGGGAAAAACGGAAGAGAAAGAGAAGAGGTAAAACTAAGTTGCTTCTTTGACAAACGAGTGAGACCAAAGAACCTTGAAATGGTTAAGCCATTTCGAGAAAAAGAATAATGGAGATGACAAATTTGAAAACACTCCGTTAGAAAAGAGGGAAAAAGAACATTGCAAAAAACCTTGAGGTTGAAGGGCAAGATTTATATTGAAACCACTCCGGTTAAAACAAGATAGAGAAGGATTAAGAATGATATAATACCACCTCCAAAGATACGGAAGAAAGAATTGCACTCTGGATTACCATATGAAGAAATCTTGAGTTTCTTGGAAAAGAATCTCGATGAACACTTCGAGAATGAATTAAATCATAGATGAACCATCATGTAGAACCTTCATGAAGAACTCCGGTACACAAAAGAATGATCGGACGGAAAGAAAGATGAGAAAAATAAGGTTAAAACCTTGCAATGATTAGATGAAGCTTAGCAACGAGATAAAGAGAAAACTTGGCACTCCGGAAAAGAAAGATGAACAAATGGAAACAAGAATTTGATGAGCCTCCGGAATAAGGAATTAATCACTTGTGTGAAACAAGAGTAAGAATTATGTTATGCGTATCCTTCACCAATTAAATTGATGACCAACAATGGATTTGGCATACTACTTATTCTCGAAGAAAGGATTAGGATATATATGGCGTCATCTTGAGAAGGTCTTCAACGAACCATCGGTAGAATTTGAAAGAACGGGAGTATGATAACGTAAGAAGAGGAATCTTGAATGGAACACCGTAAGACTTAAAAATGAACGAAGAGAAGATAAAGAAAACACCGGGAAGAATTAGCAAATGAATGAAGATGCTTGAGAGAATTTAGATATATGAGAACGAAGAGATGACGAGCTGATTACAGAACACTTGAACGATGCACCGGTAGGATTGGAGAATGATAACTGAAAGCCTAGAATTAATAAATCTTCTAAAATGATGGGCTCCGGAGAAACAAACTAGAAAGGCTCCTGAATTACTCCGGCTGGGTGAAAAGAATTCTCACAATCGAAAGCAAATATGAGAGGAAGGCAACAAGCTAGAATCACGAATCTTCACGAGAACGGATATGATTGAAGAGAAAATTATTCCTTGGTCTTTAAATGTTGAGAATGATGACGAAAACACCACCATGAATTATTTAGACACTCTGAAATGACGAATGGAAAGATTGAGCCAATGATGAAAAGAATTTGAAAGATCTTGGAGAAATACATTTGACTAATGATAATTCATCCTTATGTCAAACTTCGAAAGGAATTTGAGAATACCTCTGGGAAAATAAGAAGAGTCAGGTAAGATCCTGGGAAAAGACCTGTGGGTTAGGGCCCACTCAAAAGAAACACCGTAGAACAATTTGAAGGAGAGATTACACCGGTTGAATTAAATGACTTAAATGATATAACATCCTCAAAAGAGTTTGAACGAAAGCAGAGTGGTAACATGAATCTTCGAGATATCTTGAGCACTCCGGAACAAATGAATAACGAGAAGTGAATGAATATGAGGTGCACCGGCATGAGAAGGTATTGAAATGAGGAAAAGGGTAAGATCAACAAAGCTTGACTTGAAACCACCGGAGAAGATAAAAGAAAGAAGAATGATGAACTAGAAGCTCCGTTAGTATCTTCATGAGAATCGCCGGATAAGAACATTGAAGGAAAGGATGGAGAGACTTCACAAGAATAAAAGGATACTTGACTAAGACATCAGATTCCTTGAAGAAAAAGGGTGGGTGGGCGGGAAAAAACAAAGGCAACTTGGAGATGGATGAAACAAACAACGTTGAGAAGAACTGATACTTGATCTTGCGGATGTTGAAATGATCAGATCCACTTGAAGAGAAACACGCCGGTTGGAAAGAAATGACATGCCAATCTCGATTATCACGAAGGATTAGTATTCACATAGGAATATGAGAACACCGCCTAGGAAAGGTATGGAATCAACATTTGACTTCGAAGCAACTCGAATACCACAACCCAAAACAAAAACAAAAGGTTGGCTTGCAGAATAAGCCGGAACAAACATATGATAGAGATTTCATCCGAAGTTTTCGTGGTGGGGCCTACACAGGCTCGATCGTACAGCACCATCATGTACAAGGCAGTGCACATGACATACGAAGCGTCCCCGAGTCGGCATAGCCAAGGACTCTTTAAGACACAACGAGACCACTATAAAATCGACTATGAATAGGCGGACCACTAGACGTCGAACCCCAATTTCATATCATATATCCGTCGGAAAGATATCCTAAGAGCTACTTGAATTCCCACCTATGAAACTCCCGAAATTTTCCGATTATGCAATCAGGTGTTGGGGATACAGGGGAAGCATAATATCTCACCCAAACTAGCAAATCCTACATCCAACTGTATCCATCCTTCAACGTATAACCAAGAAACCTTCAGAAAACATCTACCTCAACCTTCGAAAAGCATCCGGTATACAAGTTATGGCGATACTCCCGAACTCCCGCCCCAGTACTGGGTGGCGTCGAGGTTATCTCACCAACGAACTGCATAAAAGAGATTTTCGATGTCGGCATACTAAACTCAGGTATTCCAGAACTGCAACAATAAAATTATGATGACAACACCTCAGAGCTCAACTCCCCGGGACACTTCCACAAAACCCCTGACAGGAGGCACCAAGACAATGTTCTCATCATAAAACCATCGGAACGATTCCAAGTTACCCGCGTGATCCTAAATTTTTTTAGTGAAATTTGAGAAGAGAAGAGTCAAAACTCTACGTCAGGATGCCTTACCAGAGCGATGAGGAGACTAGGAAGTAAAAAGAATTCCTAAACTCTCCGATATATAATTCCTAAATGACTCAAAACATTTTTTCTAGACACAACTCGGCCGCTAAAAACGATCAAGCAATGGGGCTCCTAAGGTCGGGGAAGGCTCTGATTACCAACTTGTAACACCCTCGATGCGACTATAGCTCCCACGTGTTGAGGCACGACTTAGAGACATAATCGCATTGAAGGCATATGTCGCAAGTTAGGTAATCTTCACAACATCCCATGTAATATAAATAATAAAGGGGAGATAACATAGTTGGCTTACACTCGCCACGTCAATCAAGAACATAAATAACATTACATCATCCAAACACTAATGGCCCGACTACGGCGCCAGAATAAAAGAGAACCCAACATGCGACACGGTCCCGATCACCCCCAACTGGGCACCACTACTGATCATCAGGAAAGGAAACATAGTAACATTGAGAGTCCTCGTCGAACTCCCACTTGAGCTCAAACGCGTCTCCTGGAGCGGAATCATCAGGCCCTGCATCTGGTGTAATAGTAATCTGTGAGCCACAGGGACTCAGCAATCTCGCACCCTCGCAATCAAGACTATTTAAGCTTATAGGTATGGCAAGGTAAATATAAGTGGAGCTGCAGCAAGCGACTAGCAAAATATGGTGGCTAACTTATTCGCAAAAGAGAGCGAGAAGAGGAGGCAAAGCGCGAGCGAGAAACTAGAGAGCAACCTGCGCAAGCATAACTCCAACACCGTGTCCACTTCCTGGACTCCGCCGAGAAGAGTGAAGGAAATATGCCCTAGAGGCAATAATAAAGTTATTATTTATTTCCTTATAATCATGATAAATGTTTATTATTCATGCTAGAATTGTATTAACCAGAAACATAATACATGTGTGAATAAATAGACAAACAAAGTGTCACTAGTATGCCTCTACTTGACTAGCTCGTTAATCAAAGATGGTTATGTTTCCTAACCATGAACAATGAGTTGTTATTTGATTAACGAGGTCACATCATTAGTTGAATGATCTGATTGACATGACCCATTCCATTAGCTTAGCACCCGATCGTTTAGTATGTTGCTATTGCTTTCTTCATGACTTATACATGTTCCTATAACTATGAGATTATGCAACTCCCGTTTACCGGAGGAACACTTTGGGTACTACCAAACGTCACAACGTAACTGGGTGATTATAAAGGAGTACTATAGGTGTCTCCAATGGTACATGTTGGGTTGGCGTATTTCGAGATTAGGTTTTGTCACTCCGATTGTCGGAGAGGTATCTCTGGGCCCTCTCGGTAATGCACATCAATAAGCCTTGCAAGCATTACAACTAATATGGTAGTTGTGAGATGATGTATTACGGAACGAGTAAAGAGACTTGCCGGTAACGAGATTGAACTAGGTATTGGATACCGACGATCGAATCTCGGGCAAGTAACATACCAATGACAAAGGGAACAACGTATGTTGTTATGCGGTCTGACCGATAAAGATCTTCGTAGAATATGTAGGAGCCAATATGGGCATCCAGGTCCCGCTATTGGTTATTGACCGGAGACGTGTCTCGGTCATGTCTACATTGTTCTCGAACCGTAGGGTCCGCACGCTTAACGTTACGATGACAATTATTATGAGTTTATGCATTTTGATGTACCGAAGGTTGTTCGGAGTCCCGGATGTGATCACGGACACGACGAGGAGTCTCGAAATGGTCGAGACATAAAGATTGATATATTGGAAGCCTATGTTTGGACATCGGAAGTGTTCCGGGTGAAATCAGGATTTTACCGGATTACCGGGAGGTTACCGGAACCCCCCGGGAGTCATATGGGCCTTATTGGGCCTTAGTGGAAAGGTGAAAGGGCTGCCCATAAGGGTTGCGTGCCTCCCCCCTCCCCTAGTCCTATTAGGACTAGGAGAGGTGGCCGGCCACCCCTCTCCCTCTTTCCCCCTTGGGAATCCTAGTTGGAATAGGATTGGGGGGGGGGAGTCCTACTCCCGGTAGGAGTAGGACTCCTCCTGCGCCCTCCTCCTGGCCGGCGCACCTCTCCCCCTTGGCTCCTTTATATATGGAGGCAGGGGGCACCTCTAGACACACAAGTTGATCATTGAGATCGTTCCTTAGCCGTGTGCGGTGCCCCCTGCCACCATATTCCACCTCGATCATATCGTTGTAGTGCTTAGGCGAAGCCCTGCGTCGGTAATACATCAAGATCGTCACCATGCCGTCGTGCTGACAGAACTCCTCCCCGAAGCTTTGCTGGATCGGAGCCCGGGGATCGTCATCGAGTTGTACGTGTGCTAAGAACTCGGAGGTGCCGAAGTAACGGTGCTTGGATCGGTTGGATCGGGAATAAGACGTACGACTACTTCCTCTACGTTGTGTCAACGCTTCCGTTGCGATCTACAAGGGTATGTAGATCATACTCTCCCCTCGTTGCTATGCATCACCATGATCTTGCGTGTGCGTAGGAAAATTTTGAAATTACTACGTTCCCCAATAGTGGTATCAGAGCCAGGTTTTATGGTTTGATGTTATTTGCATGAGTAGAACACAAGTGAGTTGTGGACGATACAAGTCATACTGCCTACCAGCATGTCATACTTTGGTTCGGCGGTATTGTTGGACGAGACGACCCGGACCAACCTTACGCATACGCTTACGCGAGACCGGTTCCCTCGACGTACTTTGCACATAGATGGCTTGCGGGCGACTGTCTCTCCAACTTTAGTTGAACTGAGTGTGGCTACGCCCGGTCCTTGCGAAGGTTAAAACGGAGTCTATTTGACAAACTATCGTTGTGGTTTTGATGCGTAGGTGAGATTGGTTCTTGCTTAAAGCCCGTAGCAGCCACGTAAAACTTGCAACAACAAAGTAGAGGACGTCTAACTTGTTTTTGCAGGGCATGTTGTGATGTGATATGATCAAGGCATGATGCTAAATTTTATTGTATGAGATGATCATGTTTTGTAACCGAGTTATCGGCAACTGGCAGGAGCCATATGGTTGTCGCTTTATTGTATGCAATGCAATCACGATGTAATGCTTTACTTTATCACTAAATGGTAGCCGTGAAAGCATAAGATTGGCGAGACGACAACGATGCTACGATGGAGATCAAGGTGTCGCGCCGGTGACGATGGTGATCATGACGGTGCTTCGGAGATGGAGATCACAGGCACAAGATGATGATGGCCATATCATATCACTTATATTGATTGCATGTGATGTTTATCTTTATATGCATCTTATCTTGCTTTGATTGACGGTAGCATTATAAGATGATCTCTCACTAAATTATCAAGAAGTGTTCTCCCTGAGTATGCACCGTTGCGAAAGTTCTTCGTGCTGAGACACCACGTGATGATCGGGTGTGATAGGCTCTACGTTCAAATACAACGGGTGCAAAACAGTTGCACACGTGGAATACTCAGGTTATACTTGACGAGCCAAGCATATACAGATATGGCCTCGGAACACGGAGACCGAAAGGTCGAGCGTGAATCATATAGTAGATATGATCAACATAATGATGTTCACCAATGAAACTACTCCATCTCACATGATGATCGGACATGGTTTAGTTGATTTGGATCACGTGATCACTTAGAGGATTAGAGGGATGTCTATCTAAGTGGGAGTTCTTAAGTAATATGATTAATTGAACTTAAATTTATCATGAACTTAGTACCTGATAGTATCTTGCTTATTTATGTTGATTGTAGATAGATGGCTCGTGCTGTTGTTCCGTTGAATTTTAATGCGTTCCTTGAGAAAGCAAAGTTGAAAGATGATGGTAGCAATTACACAGACTGGGTCCGTAACTTGAGGATTATCCTCATTGCTGCACAGAAGAATTACGTCCTGGAAGCACCGCTGGGTGCCAGGCCTGCTGCTGGAGCAACACCAGATGTTATGAACGTCTGGCAGAGCAAAGCTGATGACTACTCGATAGTTCAGTGTGCCATGCTTTACGGCTTAGAATCGGGACTTCAACGACGTTTTGAACGTCATGGAGCATATGAGATGTTTCAGGAGTTGAAGTTAATATTTCAAGCAAATGCCCGGATTGAGAGATATGAAGTCTCCAATAAGTTCTATAGCTGCAAGATGGAAGAGAACAGTTCTGTCAGTGAGCATATACTCAAAATGTCTGGGTATAATAATCACTTGATTCAATTGGGAGTTAATCTTCCAGATGATTGCGTCATTGACAGAATTCTCCAATCACTGCCACCAAGCTACAAGAGCTTCGTGATGAACTATAATATGCAAGGGATGAACAAGACTATTCCCGAGCTCTTCGCAATGCTGAAAGCTGCGGAGGTAGAAATCAAAAAGGAGCATCAAGTGTTGATGGTTAACAAAACCACTAGTTTCAAGAAAAAGGGCAAAGGGAAGAAGAAGGGGAACTTCATGAAGAACGGCAAGCAAGTTGCTGCTCAAGAGAAGAAACACAAGTTTGGACCTAAGCCTGAAACTGAGTGCTTCTACTGCAAGCAGACTGGTCACTGGAAGCGGAACTGCCCAAAGTATTTGGCGGATAAGAAGGATGGCAAGGTGAACAAAGGTATATATGTTATACATGTTATTGATGTGTACCTTACTAATGCTCGCAGTAGCACCTGGGTATTTGATGGTTCTGTTGGTAATATTTGCAACTCGAAACAGGGGCTACGGATTAAGCGATGATTGGCTAAGGACGAGGTGATGATGCGCGTGGGAAACGGTTCCAAAGTCGATGTGATCGCGGTCGGCACGCTACCTCTACATCTACCTTCGGGATTAGTATTAGACCTAAATAATTGTTATTTAGTGCCAGTGTTAAGCATGAACATTATATCTGGATCTTGTTTGATGCGAGACGGTTATTCATTTAAATCAGAGAATAATGGTTGTTCTATTTATATGAGTAATATCTTTTATGGTCACGCACCCTTGAAGAGTGGTCTATTCTTATTGAATCTCGAGAGTAGTGATACACATATTCATAATGTTGAAGCCAAAAGATGCAGAGTTGGTAATGATGGTGCAACTTATTTGTGGCACCGCCGTTTAGGTCATATCGGTGTAAAGCGCATGAAGAAACTCCATACTGATGGACTTTTGGAACCACATGATTATGAATCACTTGGTACTTGCGAACCGTGCCTCATGGGCAAGATGACTAAAACACCGTTCTCCGGTACTATGGAGAGAGCAACAGATTTGTTGGAAATCATACATACAGATGTATGTGGTCTGATGAATATTGAGGCTCGTGGCGGATATCGTTATTTTCTCACCTTCACAGATGATTTAAGCAGATATGGTTATATCTACTTAATGAAACATAAGTATGAAACATTTGAAAAGTTCAAAGAATTTCAGAGTGAAGTAGAAAATCATCGTAACAAGAAATAAAGTTTCTACGATCTGATCGTGGAGGAGAATATTTGAGTTACGAGTTTGGTGTACATTTGAAAAATTGTGGAATAGTTTCGCAACTCACGCCACCCGGAACACCACAACGTAATGGTGTGTCCGAACGTCGTAATCGTACTTTACTAGATATGGTGTGATCTATGATGTCTCTTACTGATTTATCGCTATCATTTTGGGGATACGCTCTAGAGACGGCCGCATTCACGTTAAACAGGGCACCATCAAAATCCGTTGAGACGACGCCTTATGAACTATGGTTTGGCAAGAAACCAAAGTTGTCGTTTCTGAA
This sequence comes from Triticum dicoccoides, assembly GCF_002162155.2. NCBI lineage: Eukaryota > Viridiplantae > Streptophyta > Magnoliopsida > Poales > Poaceae > Triticum > Triticum dicoccoides. The sequence goes on along the minus strand of NC_041382.1, from coordinate 229,171,163 downwards.
AGTTTGGGGCTGCGATGCTTATGTGAAAAAAGCTTCAACCTGATAAGCTCGAACCCAAATCGGAGAAATGTGTCTTCATAGGATATCCAAAGGAAACTATTGGATACACCTTCTATCACAGATCCGAAGGCAAGACTTTTGTTGCTAAATTCAGAAAATTTCTTGAGAAGGAGTTTCTCTCGAAAGAAGTGAGTGGGAGGAAAGTAGAACTTGACGAGGTAACTGTACCTGCTCCCTCGTTGGAAAATAGTACATCACAGAAAACTGTTTCTGCGACACCTACACCAATAAGTGAGGAAGTTAATGATAATGATCATGAAACTTCAGAACAAGATACTACTGAACCTCATAGATCAACCAGAGTAAGATCCGCACCAGAGTGGTACGGTAATCCAGTTCTGGAAGTCATGCTACTAGATCATGATGAACCTACGAACTATGAAGAAGCGATGGTGAGCCCAGATTCCGCAAAGTGGCTTGAAGCCATGAAATCTGAGATGGGATCCATGTATGAGAACAAAGTATGGACTTTGGTTGACTTGCCCGATGATCGGCAAGCAATTGAGAATAAATGGATCTTCAAGAAAAAGACTGACGCTGACGGTAATGTTACTGTCCATAAAGCTCGACTTGTCGCAAAAGGTTTTCGACAAGTTCAAGGGGTTGACTACGATGAGACCTTCTCACCCGTAGCGATGCTTAAGTCTGTCCGAATCATGTTAGCAATTGCCGCATTTTATAATTATGAAATTTGGCAGATGGATGTCAAAACTGCATTCCTGAATGGATTTCTGGAAGAAGAGTTGTATATGATGCAACCAGAAGGTATTGTCGATCCAAAGGGAGCTAACAAAGTGTGCAAGCTCCAGCGATCCATTTATGGACTGGTGCAAGCCTCTCGGAGTTGGAATAAACGCTTTGATAGTGTGATTAAAGCATTTGGGTTTATACAGACTTTCGGAGAAGCCTGTATTTACAAGAAAGTGAGTGGGAGCTCTGTAGCATTTCTGATATTATATGTGGATGACATATTATTGATTGGAAATGATATAGAATTTCTGGATAGCATAAAGGGATACTTGAATAAGAGTTTTTCAATGAAAGACCTCGGTGAAGCTGCTTACATATTAGGCATAAAGATCTATAGAGATAGATCAAGACGCTTAATTGGACTTTCACAAAGCACATACCTTGACAAGATTTTGAAAAAGTTCAAAATGGATCAAGCAAAGAAAGGGTTCTTTCCTGTGTTACAAGGTGTGAAGTTGAGTCAGACTCAATGCCCGACCACTGCAGAAGATAGAGAGAAAATGAAAGATGTTCCCTATGCTTCAGCCATTGGCTCTATCATGTATGCAATGCTGTGTACCAGACTTGATGTCTGCCTTGCTATACGTTTAGTAGGGAGGTACCAAAGTAATCCAGGAGTGGATCACTAGACAGCGGTCAAGAACATCCTGAAATACCTGAAAAGGACTAAGGATATGTTTCTCATATATGGAGGTGACAAAGAGCTCACCGTAAAAGGTTACGTTGATGCAAGCTTTGACACTGATCCGGACGATTCTAAATCGCAAACCGGATACGTGTTTACATTGAACGGTGGAGCTGTCAGTTGGTGCAGTTCTAAACAAAGCGTCGTAGCGGGATCTACATGTGAAGCGGAGTACATAGCTGCTTCGGAAGCAGCAAACGAAGGAGTCTGGATGAAGGAGTTCATATCCGATCTAGGTGTCATACCTAGTGCATCGGGTCCAATGAAAATCTTTTGTGACAATACTAGTGCAATTGCCTTGGCAAAGGAATCCAGATTTCACAAAAGGACCAAGCACATCAAGAGACGCTTCAACTCCATCCGGGATCTAGTCCAGGTGGGAGACATAGAGATTTGCAAGATACATACGGATCTGAATGTTGCAGACCCGTTGACTAAGCCTCTTCCATGAGCAAAACATGATCAGCACCAAGGCTCCATGGGTGTTAGAATCATTACAGTGTAATCTAGATTATTGACTCTAGTGCAAGTGGGAGACTGAAGGAAATATGCCCTAGAGGCAATAATAAAGTTATTATTTATTTCCTTATAATCATGATAAATGTTTATTATTCATGCTAGAATTGTATTAACCGGAAACATAATACATGTGTGAATAAATAGACAAACAAAGTGTCACTAGTATGCCTCTACTTGACTAGCTCGTTAATCAAAGATGGTTATGTTTCCTAACCATGAACAATGAGTTGTTATTTGATTAACGAGGTCACATCATTAGTTGAATGATCTGATTGACATGACCCATTCCATTAGCTTAGCACCCGATCGTTTAGTATGTTGCTATTGCTTTCTTCATGACTTATACATGTTCCTATAACTATGAGATTATGCAACTCCCATTTACTGGAGGAACACTTTGGGTACTACCAAACGTCACAACGTAACTGGATGATTATAAAGGAGTACTACAGGTGTCTCCAATGGTACATGTTGGGTTGGCGTATTTCGAGATTAGGTTTTGTCACTCCGATTGTCGGAGAGGTATCTCTGGGCCCTCTCGGTAATGCACATCACATAAGCCTTGCAAGCATTACAACTAATATGGTAGTTGTGAGATGATGTATTACGGAACGAGTAAAGAGACTTGCCGGTAACGAGATTGAACTAGGTATTGGATACCGACGATCGAATCTCGGGCAAGTAACATACCAATGACAAAGGGAACAACGTATGTTGTTATGCGGTCTGACCGATAAAGATCTTCGTAGAATATGTAGGAGCCAATATGGGCATCCAGGTCCCGCTATTGGTTATTGACCGGAGACGTGTCTCGGTCATGTCTACATTGTTCTCGAACCGTAGGGTCCGCACGCTTAACGTTACGATGACAATTATTATGAGTTTATGCATTTTGATGTACCGAAGGTTGTTCGGAGTCCCGGATGTGATCACGGACATGACGAGGAGTCTCGAAATGGTCGAGACATAAAGATTGATATATTGGAAGCCTATGTTTGGACATCGGAAGTGTTCCGGGTGAAATCAGGATTTTACCGGATTACCGGGAGGTTACCGGAACCCCCCGGGAGTCATATGGGCCTTATTGGGCCTTAGTGGAAAGGTGAAAGGGCTGCCCATAAGGGCTGCGCGCCTCCCCCTCCCCTAGTCCTATTAGGACTAGGAGAGGTGGCCGGCCACCCCTCTCCCTCTTTCCCCCTTGGGAATCCTAGTTGGAATAGGATTGGGGGGGGGGGGAGTCCTACTCCCGGTAGGAGTAGGACTCCTCCTGCGCCCTCCTCCTGGCCGGCGTACCTCTCCCCCTTGGCTCCTTTATATACGGAGGCAGGGGGCACCTCTAGACACACAAGTTGATCATTGAGATCGTTCCTTAGCCGTGTGCGGTGCCCCCTGCCACCATATTCCACCTCGATCATATCATTGTAGTGCTTAGGCGAAGCCCTGCGTCGGTAATACATCAAGATCGCACCACGTCGTCGTGCTGACAGAACTCCTCCCCGAAGCTTTGCTGGATCGGAGCCCGGGGATCGTCATCGAGCTGTACGTGTGCTAAGAACTCGGAGGTGCCGGAGTAACGGTGCTTGGATCGGTTGGATCGGGAGGAAGACGTACGACTACTTCCTCTACATTGTGTCAACGCTTCCGTTGCGATCTACAAGGGTATGTAGATCATACTCTCCCCTCGTTGCTATGCTTCACCATGATCTTGCGTGTGCGTAGGAAAATTTTGAAATTACTACGTTCCCCAACAGTGGTATCAGAGCCAGGTTTTATGGTTTGATGTTATTTGCACGAGTAGAACACAAGTGAGTTGTGGACGATACAAGTCATACTGCCTACCAGCATGTCATACTTTGGTTCGGCGGTATTGTTGGACGAGACGACCCGGACCAACCTTATGCGTACGCTTACGTGAGACCAGTTCCCTCGACGTGCTTTGCACATAGATGGCTTGCGGGCGACTGTCTCTCCAACTTTAGTTGAACTGAGTGTGGCTACGCCCGGTCCTTGCGAAGGTTAAAACGGAGTCTATTTGACAAACTATCGTTGTGGTTTTGATGCGTAGGTGAGATTGGTTCTTGCTTAAAGCCCGTAGCAGCCATGTAAAACTTGCAACAACAAAGTAGAGGACGTCTAACTTGTTTTTGCAGGGCATGTTGTGATATGATATGGTCAAGGCATGATGCTAAATTTTATTGTATGAGATGATCATGTTTTGTAACCGAGTTATCGGCAACTGGCAGGAGCCATATGGTTGTCGCTTTATTGTATGCAATGCAATCGCGATGTAATGCTTTACTTTATCACTAAACGGTAGCCGTGAAAGCATAAGATTGGCGAGACGACAACGATGCTATGATGGAGATCAAGGTGTCGCGCCGGTGACGATGGTGATCATGACGGTGCTTCGGAGATGGAGATCACAGGCACAAGATGATGATGGCCATATCATATCACTTATATTGATTGCATGTGATGTTTATCTTTATGTGCATCTTATCTTGCTTTGATTGACGGTAGCATTATAAGATGATCTCTCACTAAATTATCAAGAAGTGTTCTCCCTGAGTATGCACCGTTGCGAAAGTTCTTCGTGCTGAGACACCACGTGATGATCGGGTGTGATAGGCTCTACGTTCAAATACAACGGGTGCAAAACAGTTGCACACGCGGAATACTCAGGTTATACTTGACGAGCCAACCATATACAGATATGGCCTCGGAACACGGAGACCGAAAGGTCGAGCGTGAATCATATAGTAGATATGATCAACATAATGATGTTCACCAATGAAAGTACTCCATCTCACGTGATGATCGGACATGGTTTAGTTGATTTGGATCACGTGATCACTTAGAGGATTAGAGGGATGTCTATCTAAGTGGGAGTTCTTAAGTAATATGATTAATTGAACTTAAATTTATCATGAACTTAGTACCTGATACTATCTTGCTTATTTATGTTGATTGTAGATAGATGGCTCGTGCTGTTGTTCCGTTGAATTTTAATGCGTTCCTTGAGAAAGCAAAGTTGAAACATGATGGTAGCAATTACACGGACTGGGTCCGTAACTTGAGGATTATCCTCATTGCTGCACAGAAGAATTACGTCCTGGAAGCACCGCTGGGTGCCAGGCCTGCTGCTGGAGCAACACCAGATGTTATGAACGTCTGGCAGAGAAAAGCTGATGACTACTCGATAGTTCAGTGTGCCATGCTTTACGGCTTAGAATCGGGACTTCAACAACGTTTTGAACGTCATGGAGCATATGAGATGTTTCAGGAGTTGAAGTTAATATTTCAAGCAAATGCCCGGATTGAGAGATATGAAGTCTCCAATAAGTTCTATAGCTGCAAGATGGAAGAGAACAGTTCTGTCAGTGAGCATATACTCAAAATGGCAAGCGATTCAAATAAGACACCGGTCTGCGATTTACAGCAAGTATCCATCTAAATGCAATGAGATGAACATGCTATAGCACCCAAACATGACAACAAAATACATGGCAGGGATGCATTCATGATGCTTAACAAAAGTCTAGCACTGAGCTACGGCCAATTCATCCATTAACAGGTTCAAACAAGCATGGCAAAAAAATGCATATGGCAAACAGATCTCAGACTTAGTGAAATCAACACTTGTCTGGAATTTCAGATTAGATAGCACTCTTCGGAGCAACAAAACTACATGCTACAGGACGTGAACATGGGAAAGTAAAGCATGGCATGGAGCTACTCAAAGATCTTAACAAAAGTCCCTTAGTGACCTTGAGCCAAAAGGGAACAGAAAATTCAATTGCAAGCATGTGAACATAGCAAAAACATAATCAGTTTTCAGACTTAGTAAAAACTGGAGCATGCTGATAATAGATATCAAGTAGGCATGTTTACGAGCTCGATGCACTCACTACGGTGCAAGTCATGAAAAACTAAGCATACACCCATCAAGAACACACAAAATGCAAGCTAGACATGGCAAGAACAAAAGCATAGCATGCACGGATCAACTACAACATCATCGGCAAAATTGCAAACAAGTTGACAATCTGTCCAGATTCACAAAGTAGCAAAAGTAGAGCTCGATTGACTCAAGCTAGGGTGCTCCATAAATGCAAACAAAGACATGGATGGATAGAGCACTACAAGATTAACAAAACGTCCTTACTGATCATCCTCAAAAGAGGCACGGATCACTAGGAAACAACATGAACATTTGGCATCATGAGATAAACAGATCAAGGACTTAGTGGAAATGCTAAGTCCCTGAAAACAGAATTAACAAGTGCACCACTTTGCAAGCTTGTGCTAGTCACCACACACATCACAAAAATACATGGGTTGCACCTCTGGAAATATGACAAAACCCTTAACAAAACATATGTAGAGCATCAGGGCATATCATGCACACATTAATCATGGCAAAAATGACAAAAACCTAAATGGAGTAGCAGATCTGACAATTATCTCAAGTAGCCCTCTTCTAACAGCATTTTGGGCATCAAGATGAACTCAAATGAAAATGATGCAATGGAATGAAATGATGTACTCTCTGAGATGAACATTTTGATATGCTATATGCATGAATCGGAGCTACGGATGCAAATTTACGAGGCTATGAACATGAGCACTTGGATCTGGAATTTTTCGGACTTAGAAGAAAAAAAAACAACCTCTCCGGGACAGACCTAGGGTTTCGTCGGGCGCGCGGCCCGAGGCAAGTCCGGCGAGCTCCCTCGGCTCCGGCGAGCTTGACGGAGCAGCGGGGAGGCGAGGGGGAGGTCGCCCCGGCCTCTCCCGGCCGGATCCAGCGGCGGGGAGGCGAGGCGGCGCGGGGAGGCGGCTGGGCGAGGCTCCCGTGGCGGCGGCGAGGTTCCGGTGGCGGCGGCCGGTGACGAGGCGGCGCGCAGGCTGCGGCGTCCGAGGCGGTGAAGGCGACGCGGGCGAGCGGCGTCGGGGAGGAGAAGGGCGCGGGCGGCGCGGCGTCTGCGGGCCGCGGGGGCCCCGGCTGGGCCGCGCGGGCCTCGGGCGGTGGCGGCTAGAGGCCGCGGGCGGCGGCGGACGAAATGTCCGGCGCGGCGGACATGTCCGGTGCGCGCGAGGTGGATTTTTAAGGGTTTCGTGGGAGAAAGAGATCCGAATTTCGGGGGGGTCTATTTATAGGCATAGAGGGAGCTAGGAGAGTCCAAATGAGGTGCGGTTTTCGGCCACGCGATCGTGATCGAACGCTCTAGATGATGGAGCAGGTTTAGGTGGGTTTTGGACCAAATTGGAGGGGTGTTGGGCTGCAACACAAACGAGGCCTTTTCGGTCCCTCGGTTAACCGTTGGAGTATCAAACGAAGTCCAAATGATACGAAACTTGACAGGCGGTCTACCGGTAGTAAACCAAGGCCGCTTGGCAAGTCTCGGTCCAATCTGGAAATGTTTAATCCCCACACACGAAAGAAAGCTAGAAATGACCACCGGAGGAGAACGAAGCGCCGAAATGCAAAACGGACAACGGGGAAAATACTCGAATGCATGAGACAAACACGTATGCAAATGCAATGCACATGATGACATGATATGAGATGCATGACAACGACAACAACACACGGAGACAAAAACCCGAACCCGAGAAAATAAAATAACTTAACGCCGGAAACGGCAAGAGTTGGAGTACAAATTGGGAAAGTTACATCCGGGGTGTTACACTTGAACCATAGCTACACCTATCGGGAGCTTGGTCATGTCCGACCATGGTAACGCCATCTGATCAGCTCAAATAAGCCTCTTTTTGCAAACGGTTTGTTCGTTTCCTTTGCTTCACATTTTTCTTTGAAAGATATTTCTTTCTTTTTATTGCGTTTTTTAAACCGACAAAGTTTTAAGCCGGTTCAAACTATCAATTGACGGAACACGGTCCATTTTAATCCGGAGACTATTTGCTCGGTTTGATTTTCTATTACCATCCTATTATGGAATAAACCGGTGTTTATCACAAACCCGGTACGGTTTCATCATAAACCGGTACAATATGAAAGGAGTTATCATTACTCCAAGATTGGGGTTATCACTCTTACTACAAAAAGTTGGTAAACCAACGATGTGATTCAATGTCACAGGTATGATATATTTCATGTTTTTAAGTGCAGCCTTGGTTATAAACCCGGGTTATATATTGGGCATTATGACCTGTCCGGCGGTAAACCGCCAGGACACTTTAAACTTGTTGTATGCAGAAACAGGTTTGTTAAAGCGACCTGGTTTTTGGACTATAAGTCACCAGTGTATATATATTTGGATTGCGCCATCAGAATTATGCGCTTATAAATCATTGGGTTATATTATTCAAATAGCCAAACTTGGCTGAATTTTCATTATGATATTGAATGAATAAGGTTTTCACCGGATTATATTATCTTGAATAGCCAACATGGCTGGATTTTTATGGTTATTAATAACCAGTATTATTGAGTTTTCAAAGTTGCTATAGCGCAATGTCTACTATTTTATCAAAGGATATCATTTATTCTACAATGGAAGGAATAGTCCCGAGTCGCTGCAGGCTTACAACCCGGCACTTGGGGGCTACATTATTCAAATCGAGATTACATGCAAGTCTCATGTCGCTGCAAGCATGCATCATGACACTTGGGGGACTAATGCCAAGTCATTTTTAGAAGACCCGACTCATCATATTATAATGAGCCGGCCCTTGGGGGCTACCAATTGCTCCTGTCAACAATTCAAGGTACACAAGTTTTTATCCATTATATTGAAGGGTCCACTCCTCAGTGGGTAAAGCACAAAGCTCTTAACCTTGTGGACTTGGGTTCAAGCCCCATGATGGGAGTTACATCATATGATGTTATTTTCAATGAAGTATATATAAAGTCCCAGCTCAATATTATCTTACTGAACTGGCCCTTGGGGGCTACACTAATTGAAGTTTTTATAAGCTATTACAAGTCCCAGGTTGCTGCAAGCATGACAACCCGGCACTTGGGGGCTACATATATGGAGTATTCAGTTTATATAATTGAGATGAACAAACCGGATTTCTTCAAGGTTGAAACACTTATTGGAGCAAGTCTTAAGTTATCACTATGTTCTCCTCTTAAGACTTGGGGGCTACAGGTATTATGCATATAAAGGAGGAACATCTTCATTTTATCAGTTTTGAGTAAATCAGGAAGATCAATTACATGACCCGGTGTCGACAACAATTATGACCCGGCGCCATCAGTACTTATAAACCGGCTATTTTGGTAATATTAAACCGGCAAGTTTTACATCTTCAAACTGGTTGAATATCAGATAAGTATTTTCAGACCCATGTTTCTTAAACCGGCGCTTTGGGAGCTGAGTCAAAGGATTTATTCTTCATGATATTTCTCGGTGACAAACCAAGGTCGGCAAATTGATTATAAAGCTGGTCTGTTGACCCGGATTTCTCAAAAGGAGGAAATAACAAGGACTTAAGGATGATCAGGTACCGGTTTAGAAATATTCTTAACCCGGAGCATAACCTGTCAAATTTGTTCTTGTGTTTATTTTGCAGCATAAGTTTACCATGAATAAATCCAAGCTAAACTTGGGAGCTAAATTTATTCTTAACCCCGCAGCGTAAACCGTCCGGAAGTTAACCCGGCCAGGACTTGGCGGTTTATCTGAAGACCCCGCTGACACTTGGCGAGTTACTGGCGACCCGCCCTGACCTGGCGGTTTACAAGCAACCCACCTGGTCATTATGACTCACTGGTGATCCGGCGTGCGGGACAGATGGATGACAAGGCCCAAGGCCCAGAAGGCCGGTTCACATTTAATGGTGGGCCGGTTTAAGAGGAAAGGCATGAGGAACGTTTATCTTACAAGGAGTTAAGACCTGGACTTGTATCCGGTTTGTATTAGAGATAGACTAGTCCTAATCCTAATAGGACTCTACATGTAACCCGCCTCTCCAACATATATAAGGAGGGGCAGGGCTCCCCAAAGGGGAGAGGATACACAAGTTCCACAAGTTGGACAAGTTAGGTTTGGACAATAGCTCTCGAGATAGAGCACACTTGTAACCGTGATCATCATCATCAATATCAATGAAGCAGGATGTAGGCTTTTACCTCCACCGTGAGGGGCCGAACCTGGGTAAAACATCGTGCCTCTCGTCCCGCTCAACCCCTCTCAAGCTACCACATAGATGCGTTGGCCTCGTGACTAAGTCCTGAAACTAAGGACATCTGCCGTGACAATTCCACGACACAGAGCATATGAGATGTTCGAAGAGCTGAAAATGGTTTTCCAAGCTCATGCTCGGGTCGAGAGATATGAAGTCTCCGACAAGTTCTTCAGCTGTAAGATGGAGGAAAATAGTTCTGTCAGTGAGCACATACTCACAATGTGTGGGTTGCATAACCGCTTGACTCAGCTGGGAGTTAATCTCCCGGATGACGCGGTCATTGATAGAATCCTTCAGTCGCTTCCACCGAGCTACAAGAGCTTTGTGATGAACTTCAATATGCAGGGGATGGAAAAGACCATTCCTGAGGTATATTCAATGCTGAAATCAGCGGAGGTGGAAATCAAAAAGGAACATCAAGTGTTGATGTGAATAAAACCACTAAGTTCAAGAAAGGCAAGGGTAAAAAGAACTTCAAGAAGGACAGCAAGGGAGTTGCCGCGCCCGGTAAGCAAGCTGCCGAGAAGAAGCCAAAGAATGGACCCAAGCCCGAGACTGAGTGTTTTTATTGCAAGGGAAGTGGTCACTGGAAGCGGAACTGCCCCGAATACTTAGCGGACAAGAAGGCCGGCAACACTAAAGGTATATGTGATATACATGTAATTGATGTGTAGCTTACCAGTACTCGTAGTAGCTCCTGGGTATTTGATACCCGTGCGGTTGCTCACATTTGTAAGTCAAAGCAGGAGCTGCGGAATAAACGGAGACTGGCGAAGGACGAGGTGACGATGCGTGTCGGGAATGGTTCCAAGGTCGATGTGATCGCCGTCGGCACGCTGCCTCTACATTTACCTACGGGATTAGTTTTAAACCTCAATAATTGTTATTTAGTGCCAGCTTTGAGCATGAACATTGTATCAGGATCTCGTTTAATTCGAGATGGCTACTCATTTAAATCCGAAAATAATGGTTGTTCTATTTATATGAGACATATGTTTTATGGTCATGCTCCGATGGTGAATGGTTTATTCTTAATGAATCTCGAGCGTAATGCTACACATATTCATAGTGTGAATACCAAAAGATGTAAGGTTGATAATGATAGTCCCACATACTTGTGGCACTGCCGCCTTGGTCACATAGGTGTCAAACGCATGAAGAAGCTCCATGCAGATGGACTTTTGGAGTCTCTTGATTATGAATCATTTGACACGTGCGAACCATGCCTCATGGGTAAAATGACCAAGACTCCGTTCTCAGGAACAATGGAGCGAGCAACCAATTTGTTGGAAATCATACATACTGATGTGTGCGGTCCAATGAGTGTTGAGGCTCGCGGTGGCTATCGTTATGTTCTCACCCTCACTGATGACTTGAGTAGATATGGGTATGTCTACTTAATGAAACACAAGTTTGAGACCTTTGAAAAGTTCAAGGAATTTTAGAGTGAGGTTGAAAATCAATGTGACAGGAAAATCAAGTTCTTGCGATCAGATCATGGAGGAGAATACTTGAGTCACGAATTTGGCACACACTTAAGGAAATGTGGAATAGTTTCACAACTCACGCCGCCTGGAACACCTCAGCGAAATGGTGTGTCCGGACGTCGTAATCACACTATATTGGATATGGTGCGATCTATGATGTCTCTTACCGATTTACCACTGTCATTTTGAGGCTATGCTTTAGAGACTGCCGCATTCACTTTAAATAGGGCTCCGTCGAAATCCGTTAAGACAACACCGTATGAATTATGGTTTGGGAAGAAACCTAAGCTGTCGTTTCTAAAAGTTTGGGGATGTGATGCTTATGTCAAGAAACTTCAACCTGAAAAGCTCGAACCCAAGTCGGAAAAATGCGTCTTCATAGGATACCCTAAAGAAATTGTTGGGTATACCTTCTACCTCAGATCCGAAGGCAAGATCTTTGTTGCCAAGAATGGGTCCTTTCTAGAGAAAGAGTTTCTCTCGAAAGAAATAAGTGGGAGGAAAGTAGAACTTGATGAAATATTACCTCTTGAACCGGTAAGTGGCGCAGCTCAAGAAAATGTTCTTGAGGTGCCTGCACCGACTAGAGAGGAAGTTAATGATGATGATCATGAAACTTCAGATCAAGTTACTACTGAACTTCGTAGGTCCACAAGGACACGTTCCGCACCAGAGTGGTACGGCAACGCAGTCTTGGAAATCATGTTGTTAGACAACGGTGAACCTTCGAACTATGAAGAAGCGATGGCGGGCCCGGATTCCGACAAATGGCTGGAGGCCATGAAATCCGAGATAGGATCCATGTATGAAAACGAATTATGGATTTTGACTGACTTGCCCGATGATCGGCGAGCCATAGAAAATAAATGGATCTTCAAGAAGAAGACAGACGCGGATGGTAATGTGACTATCTATAAAGCTCGGCTTGTTGCTAAGGGTTATCGACAAGTTCAAGGGGTTGACTACGATGAGACTTTCTCACCCGTAGCAAAGCTGAAGTCCGTCCGAATCATGTTAGCAATTGCCGCATTCTATGATTATGAGATATGGCAAATGGACGTCAAAACGGCATTCCTTAATGGTTTCCTCAAGGAAGAATTGTATATGATGCAGCCGGAAGGTTTTGTCGATCCTAAGAATGCTGACAAGGTGTGCAAGCTCCAACGCTCGATTTATGGGCTAGTGCAAGCATCTCGGAGTTGGAACATTCGTTTTGATGAGATGATGAAAGCGTTTGGGTTTACGCAGACTTATGGAGAAGCCTGCATTTACAAGAAAGTGAGTGGGAGCTCAGTAGCATTTCTCATATTGTATGTGGATGACATACTGTTGATGGGAAATGATATAGAATTCTTGGAAAGCATAAAGGCCTACTTGAACAAGTGTTTTTCAATGAAGGATCTTGGAGAAGCTGCTTATATATTAGGCATCAAGATCTATAGAGATAGATCGAGACACCTCATTGGTCTTTCACAGAGTACGTACCTTGACAAGATATTGAAGAAGTTCAAAATGGATCAGTCAAAGAAGGGGTTCTTGCCTGTATTGCAAGGTACGAGATTGAGCACGGCTCAATGCCCGACCACGGCAGAAGATAGAGAAAAGATGAGTGTCGTCCCCTATGCCTCGGCCATAGGGTCTATCATGTATGCTATGCTGTGTACCAGACCTAATGTAAACCTTGCCGTAAGTTTGGTAGGAAGGTACCAAAGTAATCCCAGCATGGAACACTGGACAGCGGTCAAGAATATCCTGAAGTACCTGAAAAGGACTAAGGATATGTTTCTCGTTTATGGAGGTGACGAAGAGCTCGTCGTAAAGGGTTACGTCGATGCTAGCTTCGACACAGATCTGGATGACTCTAAGTCACAAACCGGATACGTGTATATTTTGAATGGTGGGGCAGTAAGCTGGTGTAGTTGCAAGCAGAGTGTTGTGGCGGGATCTACATGTGAAGCGGAGTACATGGCAGCCTCGGAGGCAGCACAAGAAGCAGTCTGGGTGAAGGAGTTCATTATCGACCTAGGAGTCATACCCAATGTGTCGGGCCTGATGACTCCCTTCTGTGACAACACTGGAGCTATTGCCCTTGCCAAGGAGCCCAGGTTTCACAGGAAGACCAGGCATATCAAGCGCCGCTTCAACTCCATTCGTGAAAGTGTTCAAAATGGAGACATAGAGATTTGTAAAGTACATACGGACCTGAATGTAGCAGATCCGTTGACTAAACCTCTCCCTAGAGCAAAACATGATCAACACCAGAACTGCATGGGTGTTCGATTCATCACAATGTAACTAGACTATTGACTCTAGTGCAAGTGGGAGACTGTTGGAAATATGCCCTAGAGGCAATAATAAAATGGTTATTATTATATTTCTTTGTTCATGATAATTGTCTATTGTTCATGCTATAATTGTGTTATCCGGAAATTGTAATACATGTGTGAATACATAGACCACAACACGTCCCTAGTGAGCCTCTAGTTGACTAGCTCATTGATCAACAGATAGTCATGGTTTCTTGACTATGGACATTGGATGACATTGATAACGAGATCACATCATTAGGAGAAATGATGTGATGGACAAGACCCAATCCTAAGCATAGCTCAAAGATCGTGTAGTTCGTTTGCTGTAGCTTTTCTGAATGTCAAGTATCATTTCCTTAGACCATGAGATTGTGCAACTCGCGGATACCGTAGGAGTGATTTGGGTGTGCCAAACGTCACAACGTAACTGGGTGACTATAAAGGTACACTACAGGTATCTCCGAAAGTATCTGTTGGGTTGGCACGAATCGAGACTGGGATTTGTCACTCCGTATAACGGAGAGGTATCTCTGGGCCCACTCGGTAATGCATCATCATAATGAGCTCAAAGTGACCAAGTGGTTGATCACGGGATCATGCATTACGGTACGAGTAAAGTGACTTGCCGGTAACGAGAGTGAACTAGGTATTGGGATACCGACGATCGAGTCTCGGGCAAGTAACGTACCGATTGACAAAGGGAATTGTATACGAATTGATTGAATCCTCGACATCGTGGTTCATCCGATGAGATCATCGTGGACCATGTGGGATCCAACATGGGTATCTAGATCCCATTGTTGGTTATTGACCGGAGAGGCGTCTCGGTCATGTCTGCATGACTCCTGTACCCGTAGGGTCTACACACTTAAGGTTCGGTGACGCTAGGGTTGTAGAGATATTAGCATACGGTAACCTGAAAGTTGTTCGGAGTCCCGGATGAGATCCCATACATCATGAGGAGTTATGGAATGGTCCGGAGGTGAAGATTTATATATGGGAAGTCAAGTTTCGGCCATCAGGAATGTTTCGGGGGTAATCAGTATTGCACCAGGACCATCGGAAGGGTCCCGGGGGGTCCACCGGGTGGGGCCACCTATCCCGGAGGGCCCCATGGGCTGAAGTGGGAGGGGAACCAGCCCCTAGTGGGCTGGTGCGCCCCCCTTGGGCCTCCCCCTGCGCCTAGGGTTGGAAACCCTAGGGGTGGGGGCGCCACCCTTGCCTTGGGGGGCAAGGCACCCCTTGGCCGCCGCCCCCCTGGGAGATTGAATCTCCTAGGGCCGGCGCCTCCCTAGGAACCCTATATATAGTGGGGGGAGGGAGGGCAGCCGCACCCAAGCCCCTGGCCTCTCCCTCTCCCTCCCGTGACAATCCTCCGTCTCCCTGCGCTTGGCGAAGCCCTGCCGAGATCACCGTTGCTTCCACCACCACGTCGTCGTGTTGCTGGATCTTCATCAACCTCTCCTTCCCCCTTGCTGGATCAAGAAGGAGGAGACATCTTCCAACCGTACGTGTGTTGAACGTGGAGGTGCTGTCCATTCAGCACTTGGTCATCGGTGATTTGGATCACGACGAGTACGACTCCATCAACCCTGTTCTCTTGAACGCTTCCGCTCACGATCTACAAGGGTATGTAGATGCACTCCTCTCTCCCTCGTTGCTAGATGACTCCATAGATTGATCTTGGTGATGCGTAGAAAATTTTAAAATTCTGCTACGTTACCAAACAGGCCGGAGTAGTGGAGGAAGACGCCAGTGAGCTCGGGGCGACGAGATCTGGCTGGATCCGGCGCGGCGCGGTGGCGGGGAAGCGCGACGCCAGCGAGGCACGGGTAGCGGTGACCGGCGAGGCGGCGGAGAGGGAGAACGGCGGCGGCGCGGTGGTTAGCCGGGCGGCGGAGGAGGCCTGCGGCGGCGGCGCTCGCCGTCCTCGGGCGCGGGACGCGCGGGGGAGCGGCCGGGCGACGCGGGCTCGCGGGCCGCGGCGGCGGCAGGTGGTTCGGTGCCATGTGGCGGCGCGGGGTTGGATGCGGGCGGCGGCGCGGACACGTCCGGCCGTCTCAGACGCGTCCGGTGGCGGCGGGGATGGTTAGGGTAGGGTTTTGACCGCGAATTTGGAGAGGGGATCACTTATTTATACATAGGAGGAGTTTGGAGTGTCCAAATGGAGTGCGGTTTTCGGACAAGCGGTCGTGATCGAACGGCTGAGAGGATGGAGGGGGCTTGGATGGGTTATTGGGCCACTTTGGAGGGGTGTTGGGCTGAAACACACACGAGGCCTTTACGGTTCCCCGGTTAACCGTTGGAGTATCAAACAGACACCAAATGGCACGAAACTTGACAGGCGGTCTACCGGTGGTGTACCAAGGCTGCTTGGCAAATCTCGGTCCATTCCGAGAATGTTTAACACCCGCTCATGAAAGAGGCAAAAGGGGGCGCCGGAGGACATAGGAGTGTCGGATTGCAAAACGGACAACGGGGAAAATGCTCGGATGCATGAGATGAACACGTATGCAAATGCGATGCACATGATGACATGATATGATATGCATGACATGAACAAAATGCAAAACAAAGACAAGAACCCAACCACGAATCTCATAACTTAGAGCCGAAAATGGCAAGAGCCGGAGTACAAATATGGTAAGTTACATCCGGGGTGCTACAACACTCCACCACTATGAAAGGATCTCATCCCGAGATCTAGGACTGAAAGAACTCCGGATATTCGGAACGGAGGTGATCCTCGCGTTCCCAGGTGGCTTCTCGGTCGGAATGATGTGACTACTTCACTTTCAGGAATTTGATAGACTTGTTGCTAGTCTTGCGCTCAGTTTCTTCAAGAATAGCAACGGGATGCTCATGGTAAGACAGGTCTTCTTGGAGATCAATCTCTTCGAAGTTGATGGTGTGGTCAGGAGTCTTGAAGCACTTGTGAAGTTGAGACACGTGAAACACGTCGTGCACATTTGCAAAGTTGGGCGGAAGCTCAAGTTGATAGGCGAGATCGCCTCTTTTGCCAATGATCTTGAAAGGACCCACGTATCTAGGGGCAAGCTTACCTTTGATACCGAAGCGACGAGTACCTTTCATTGGAGAGATGCGGAGGTAGACATGGTCTCCTATCTCGAAAGCCAAGTCATGATGCTTGCTATCATAGTAACTCTTCTGGCGCAATTGCGCGACTTTGAGATTTTCACGGATGACTTTGCACATTTCTTCAGCCTCTGTGATTAAGTCATTGCCAAGAAGTTGGCATTCACCAGTCTCTGACCAATTAAGAGGAGTACGACATTTTCTGCCATAGAGAATCTCGAATGGGGCCTTGCCCGAACTCGCTTGGAAGCTATTGTTGTAGGAGAACTCAGCATATGGAAGACAATCTTCGCACTTCATACCGAAAGAAATGACACAAGCCCTGAGCATATCTTCCAGAATTTGATTTACTCGCTTGACTTGTCCACTAGTTTGAGGATGGAAGGCTGTGCTGAAGTGGATGCTAGTGCCCATGGCCTTCTGGAAGGAATCCCAGAACTTAGAAGTAAAGATGCTTCCACGATCTAAAGATATTAACTGTAGAATGCCATGCAAGGAGACAATCCTGGAGGTATATAGCTCTGCCAACTGAGCTGCTGTGATAGATTCTTTGATAGGAAGAAAATGAGCCACTTTTGTAAGCTTGTCGATGACAACAAAGATATCATCATTTCCACGCTTGGACTTGGGAAATCCAGTCATGAAGTCCATCTCAATATGATCAAACTTCCATTCTGGAATGGCAAGAGGTTGGAGGAGACCAGCTGGCCGTTGGTGTTCTGCTTTCACTCTTCTGCAGACATCACATTCATTCACGAACTGAGCAATTTATCGCTTCATTCGAGTCCACCAATACGACTGCTTGAGGTCATGGTACATCTTTGTACTTCTAGGATGAATAGATAGGAGTGAATTGTGAGCCTCGTACATAATGACTTTACGAAGGTCACTGTCGGTGTCAAAACCGGCGGATCTCGGGTAGGGGGTCCCGAACTGTGCGTCTAAGGCGGATGGTAACAGGAGGCAGGGAATATGATGTTTTACCCAGGTTTGGGCCCTCTTGATGGAGGTAAAACCCTACGTCATGCTTGATTAATATTGATGATATGGGTAGTACAAGAGTAGATCTACCGCGAGATCAGAGAGGCTAAACCCTAGAAGCTAGCCTATGGTATGATTGTATGTTGTCCTACGGACTAAAAACCTCCGGTTTATATAGACACCGGGGGGGGGGGGCTAGGGTTACACAAGGTTGGTTATAAAGGAGGAGATGTACATATCCGTATTGCCTAGCTTGCCTTCCACGCCAAGTAGAGTCCCATCCGGACACGAGACGAAGTCTTCAATCTTGTATCTTCATAGTCTAACAGTCCGGCCAAAGGATATAGTCCGGCTGTCCGGAGACCCCCTAATCCAGGACTCCCTCAGTAGCCCCTGAACCGGGCTTCAATGACGATGAGTCCGGCGCGCAGTATTGTCTTCGGCATTGCAAGGCGGGTTCCTCCTCCGAATACACCACGGAAGAATTTGAATACAAGGATAGTGTCTGAACCTGCAAAATAAGTTCCATATACCACCGTAGAGAGAATAATATTTCCACAAATCCAATTTGCTGACTTGTTTTGGCAGCACGACATTATGCCATGGCCCGGTGATTATTCGAACCGTTTCCTTTAACTAGCCTCACACATAACGCGAGGCAGTTTTTTGACACGTCTTGTCAAAGCAGAGATCGTGTCCCCCTTATTACGGGATTCTCATCAATATAGTTGTGGGTAACCCAACCGTGTCTAGGACTCCTAGATTATAGGCAAGTCCCAAACGGCTACGGAGAGGACGCTTGGTATTCACCCTCTTTATAAAGGGACAAGGCTTTTACTTTTTTCCCTCCCATGCTCAATCAAATCCTTCCCCCGCCTCGAGTTCTAACACCCAAAGCCCAGGTCAGGTGCTTCGGACCTTCAATCATGTCCGGATCTAGCCTTCAAGGCCGATGGATGCCCTCCTCCGTTACGGAAGAGGATATCAAGAAGTTGAGGGAGGCCAGATACCTGACCACCGAGGTTTTGCATTGGCTGCCTGCCCGAGGGTAGGTCATCCCTACTCCCGAACCCAACAAGAACGTTGTGTTCATCTCCCACTTCCCCCGAGGCCTAGGCCTCACCCTGGATCCCTTTGTTAGGGGTTTGGTGTTTTATTATGGGCTAGATTTCCACGATCTAGCCCCGGACTCGTTTCTCCACATCTAGGCATTCATTGTCGTGTGTGACGCCTTCCTCCGCATTACCCCTCACTTCGGCCTGTGGCTCAAGACCTTTGAAGTGAAGCCAAAGATGGTCGAGGGGCAGTATGCAGCGTGCGGAGGCGCATTAATAAGCAAGATAGCAGGAGCTCTGTGGCTAAAAGGTTCCTTTCCAGAGGTGTCCTGATTATGGCAACGGGAGTGGATTTACATCACAGCTCCCAGAAGTGCCAAGTGGGTGGCTACCCTGCTTTCCGCTCGGGCCCCCCACCACAACTGATGTCATGGATTAGCAGAGGACTGAGCTGGGGTCCAGCCAAGGACGTGCCTATACTGCAGAGCCACATTCAAGATCTCTTCGAAGGAGATTTCAGTCTGGTTACGGTGGTGCAAGTCATGCTGGTTCGTCGAGTCCAGCCTTGCAAACGCCGGTCCCTCCGCATGTGGGAGTTCAACCCAGAAGGGTCATGCACTATTCAGAATTTCCTCAGCCTGACGCACGAGGAGATGTACAAATCATTCTTCGGACCCCAAATAGAGTGTCCGGATACTACCGAGGACGTGGGCCTAAGCAGCAACCGTACCGCCGACCAAGTAAGTAATCCTTTAGCCGAACACACCATCTTTCATTTACCATGACGTCATTCTGCGAAATCACTCTTTGACAAGGACTGGCTAACAAGGGCGAAGATGATTCGGTGTTCGGCCCCCTTCCTGAGGGTTTGGAGAATCCGATACTGGAAAAGATGCTCGAGTTAGCACCTTGCCCGGAGCCCTCAAAGGAAGATAAAGGGGGGAATAATGAGGTCGAAAGCGGGCCCCCATCGTTACCAATTCCAACCGAGGGAATGAGCGCATCCGTGAAGGAGGATAACCAAGGGGAAGAATCTGACCTTCTCTCGCTTCGAGGAAGGAAGAGGACCACCTCTGAAAATCTGGAAACCGAGGCTTCCACACGTGAGAAGAAGTCTCCGCCAGAGGGTCTTGCCTTGGAGGGTGCTTTTGCCGCACAAGGTCCGCGCGAGGATCAGCCCTCCAACAAGCTGTAAGTAATCAAAAAGTACTTTAATAGTGGAGATATACTACCTTACCTCCGAGGAAAATAACCGAAGCGTTTATCTTGCAGTTCGGATCTTAGCCCTTCTCAGCAGAGCTCGTCTTCGGGGGATCTTCTTCCGGAGATGATGGAGAGCGAAACGCCTCCCCCGGACTCCCCCGCTCAAGAAGCGGGCGACCTTGAAGTGTCGTCGCGGAGGGCCTCTCCGGATCCGATGAGGCTAGAAGATAATCCTATAGTCACCCGAAGTCCCCAGCGTCCGGATCTTGAAGAGAGAAAACAAAAGAGTCCGGCACCGTCTGGTATGCGGTCGGACATACTAAGGGAGCTATTGGAGCGAGCGGCCATCTCAGAAGAACACCGTACGTTGATGGGTACAGTGATGGAAAGAATTTCGTCCGCCGAAAGCGGATTGCATGAAGCCTTTATGAGTCTACTGACGGGCTTTGAGGTACGTGAAATGATATACTTTTTGATAGTACCACACATTTTTAGGTGTGCCTTGTGTAGATAGTAGCCCCTGAGACTCAGGTCGTCGTTGAGAACGGCGGCAAACAGAGGATCGTAATCCCAAGTAATAACCATACCGCTTTATGTGCAGGTGATGGGAGCTCCAGTGGCTGGCCGGACTAATGAGTTTGCCGAACTAAAGCGGCAATTGGATGCGGCAGATGCCGACATCGAGCTTGTTAACAAGCGGCTTGACGAGGCACAGGGTAAGTAATGTTTTTACGGTCAATGTCACATAGTAAGAGGAGCATGATGCCAGTATCTTTAATATGTTGTGACTGCAGATGGAGCTGCCGCCGTGGAGACCCTTCGGGCGGAACTTGCCCGAGCCAACGAACAAACAAGGATTAGTAATGCGGCCGCTTTAAAGGCGGCCGAAGAGTTAAGAGCCGAGAAGGCCGCGCATTGCGAGAGAAAAGAAAAGATGGCCAAGATGGCTGTAAAGTTAAAAGACACTTCCGACCATTGCCGGTTCCTTGAAGAAGAAAACCAAGCGAAGGCGACGGACCTTGAAAAGGCCATGATGGTGGCCAAAGACACCCGCTCTGCCATGAGGGCAAAGAAGGAAGAGCTACGTGAAGCTGGTGATATTGTGGCTGGGAAGCCCTTTTTGCTGCGGAGGAAGTTCGGAGATCCGCAGTATGTCCCTCTGGATCGGCTGTGGAGTTCGGCAGACGCATATCTGGATTTGACCGCGAGTGCTGTCGATGCGGTTGAATACTTTCGAGATCAGACATATCGTGAAGTGGACAAGCTATTTTGGTCGCAGTTTAACGTTCCAGAGCGTCCGCTTCCCTTGACTGATCGGCTAGCCAAATGGGCCGAACTCAATAGATTGTCCAGACTTGCCATGAGGTCCGTCATAGATCATCTGTGGCCGGAAAAACCGAAGCCGAACAACTATTTCAGCTTAGTGCAACAGTTCCTTGGAGCAGTGCCGCACATCAATGCGATGAAGAGGTCGGCGTGTATAGAAGGCTCGCGGATGGCCCTTGCCCGTGTCAAAGCATACTGGGCGGAGATGGATGCTACCACTATTGCGGCGCAGGGTTCGGCCATAGGCCGAGTGGCTGCCGAGCACTATTTTGAAGAAGTTCTTGAGGGTGCTCGTTTGATAGAGACCCAGTGCTCGAAGAATATTATGTTTGAGTGACATGTATTCCCATTGTAAAAACAAAGTTTTTATGAAATTTATCAAGGCTGTATTTATACTTTTTCCCGAAAGTAATATGATGCCTCCTGTGCGGCCGTTTATGTATACATGTGTATAACCTGAAAGATTGCAGTCGTTGGCTTCAGCTCCCACGCATATAATGCGGGGGTGTTCGCAGAAGACGCGTATTCACACTTAATCCAACGTCTTGGTCCTAATAAGGAGGTGATGGCGCAGCGAACTAGGCAACCGGACTATAGTGCTTTAACACTTTCACTTAGCCATAGGAGTTTGACAGTGGGGCTACTATATAGCCCCTGGTGGCTCCGCACTCATCCGAATTCAGGGTGCGTACATGCCTGGCCGGGAAATGGCCCTTCGTTAAGGCGGAGGAATTCTAACATTTCGATAGGTCATCGAGTGGTTGACCAGTCTCACGCTATATCATGACAGTCAGTTTTCAGCTTTCTCTACTGAGGTGCTCGTCCGGATGAACCAGGGCACAATCGCAGCAATTCTCCTGGTGCCGCGTTAGCCGATAGAGCGGAACGTAAGGCAGCAAAACACAGGAGCCGGGCAAACCCAACATTTGACCAAAGACATGATTCGGAGCTGATGCATATAAGGCCACACTCGCGACGCCAAACACTCCCTAAGGTATTCGGTCTTTATGGTGTAAACCGGGCCTAACAGTGCCCTTTGTAAGAAGCCCCAGGTGTCCAGGTATGTGCATTATTCTGACGTGGCCACATGCCAAGACGCCAGCATCCTTCTCAATTGTACTGAGAATCCGAGGGATGTGTATCAACAAGAGACAGTAAAAAAGGTTTACGCAGGGTCTTAATCTAAAAAGAACCCTTGGAAAGGGTCCCTGCTGCACGTCTGTGCCTGTGTCTCCGTTGTGCCGTATCCTGGACGGGTGTAGCACGATGGTCATCTGTAAAAGAGAGAAACTTAGGTGAAAAGTTGTCGTGCAAAAAGGTAGGTTTAAAGAAACCATGTATAATTTAAGATGAGTAAAAATTGCCACTTGTCTGCGCGCGTTGAGCCCCTTGTATTTGTAATAGGTGTGTGGCCTATCAAACCTGTGTGAATTACATATAGTTGTGCCAGACTCGTCTAACCGTGTCCGTGGTCTTGACGACCTATCAAATGCTTTAGTTGGTGAGGCCGTTTTTAGTGTGTGGCTACCAAGGCAGTCACACTCTCTTCGGCGCGCAAGGATCGCTCAATCTTTTCATTACTGTAATGATGCCACATGGACCGGGCATCTTAAGCGTGAGGGAAGCGTAATGCGGTATTGCATTAAAGCGAGCGAAAGCTTCGCGTCCAAGTAGTGCTTGATAGCCACTTTGGAACGGAGCAATGTGGAATGTTAAATTTTCGCTATGAAAGTTATCGGGGAAGCCGAATATAACCTCTAGTAGCAGGGAGCCCGTGCAATGAGCCCCTGGGCCTGGCGTTACTCCTTTAAAGGTAGTATTGCTGTGGCAAATTTTTAGTGGGTCTATCCCCGTTTTGCGGATTGTGTCCTGATATATCAGGTTTAGACTGCTGCCACCGTCCATCAGGACTCGTGTGAAACGGTATCCGTCAATTATTGGGTCTAATACCAAGGCAGCCCATCCTGCATGCCGGATACTTGCTGGGAATCCCGATGGTCGAAAGTGATCGGTTGAGACGACCAGTGGCAGGACTCCGCGGTGATAGGCCCTTGGGCATATTTCTCTGGGAGTGCCGCTTTGTTTCTCCCCTTGATCACATGTAACACGTTCACTGTTTTGACTTATGGTGGAAATTTCTTTTGTTCCCCAGTGTCTTGCTTGAGAGGCTCATCCTCGTCTTCGCTTGGTGTATCCTCCCCCTTGTGTACGGCGTTGAGCTTGCCGGACTGCTTGAAGACCCAACATTCTCTGTGGGTATGACTAGCGGGTTTACCAGGGGTGCTATGGATCTGACATATTTGGTCCAGAATTTTGTTTAAGTTGGACAGTTCGTCTCTGCTACCTTTAGAGGGCGGCTTTTGCTGACCTGGCCGAGAGCTTCTGAATCCAGTGTTTACTGCCGTGCTCTTCGGGCTGTCTTCTTTATTCCGGCGCGTATTATTTTTGCTGCTTCGTGATTTCCCATTTCCATCTCTAACTTCGGATGTACTTGGGTCGCTGGTGCTGCATCTGGCTAGCCAGCTGTCCTCACCTGCGCAAAAGCGGGTCATGAGGCTTGTTAATGCTGCCATTGTTCTCGGCTTTTCTTGGCCGAGGTGTCTGGCAAGCCATTCGTCGTGGACGCTATGCTTAAAAGCTGCCAAGGCTTCCGCGTCCGGACAGTCGACTATTTGGTTCTTTTTAGTAAGAAACCTGTTCCAAAGCTTTCGGGCTGACTCTCTGGGCTGTTGAGTTATATGACTCAAATCGTCCGCGTCCGGAGGTCGGACATAAGTCCCTTGAAAATTTGCCCGAAAAGCGTCTTCGAGCTCTTCCCAGCTTCCAATGGAGCTTTTGGGGAGGCTTTTAAGCCAGTGCCGAGCTGGCCCTTTGAGTTTGAGGGGTAAATACTTAATGGCATGGAGATCATCTCCTCGAGCCATATGGATATGGGGGATATAGTCCTCAATCCAGACCCCTCGGTCTGTTGTTCTGTCGTATGCCTCTATGTTTACGGGTTTGAATCCCTTTGGAAATTAATGGTCCAGCACCTTGTTGGTGAAACATAGGGGGTGTGCGGCACCCCTGTATCTGGGTGTACCGCGTTGTTCGGATGTTTGTTGTCTTGCATCGTATGCTGGAGCGCGCTTGCGTGGTCCATAGATGGATCTAGTTGCACCGTCCTTTTGATGCGAGCCCTCGCGTGGATCGCGTATTGGCTTACGTGCGGCGGTGTTTTCCACTCTATGTTGGTCGTGAGGTCGTTTATTCGGCCAGATGGCCGTTTTAATTTTTGGTTGCAGGGGATCTAAGGCCTCCTCATCGAATTCAGGTAGCAACTTCTACTTCGGGTAGCTCTTGGTGGGGTGATTACCTCCGTACTTCGCAGCTGTGTTGAGCACTTTACTCCATCTAATTCTGAGTGTGTCTTCCGCGGCCTTGAGCCTTTGCTTCTGCTTTTTTAGACTCCTTGCGGTGGCAACGAGCCTTTGATGGGCATTCTGTTGCTCCGGGTGTCTATCCAATGTGATGTCGTCCGGACTATTATCTTTGACAGAGTCGGGTTGTTCGGTTTGATTCTCCGTGTTGCCGTGGTCCGGCGATGGTTCACCCTGCTCTAACGCTGGGTCTATATGATCGTTGTTTCTGCCGAGGCGGGATTTGGAGCGGCGCTTACGTCGCCGCTTTGAATGCTTCTCGAGGGGACAACCCTTCATTGTGTCCTTCCGTTCCTCGTCGTCATCTTCTTTTGGTGTGTCCACCATGTATACATCATGTGATGAAGTGGGCGTCTAGTGCCCTGTGGGTAGTGGTTCCTGTTCGTCTCCTGCATCGTCGTCCATACCGTGGATGTCTTCGGAGTCGGAGTCGAGCATGTCGGTTAAGTCATCGACAGTGGCTACAAAGTGGGTGGTGGGTGGGCGGCGAATTTCTTCGTCATTCGTATCCCAATCCTGCCGGACATATTTCGGCCAGGACTCTCCTGATAAGGAGAGAGACTTTAATGAATTCAGTATGTCGCCGAAGGGCGACTGCTGAAAGATATCCGCGGAGGTAAACTCCATGATCGGCGCCCAACCGGATTCGATAGGAACGGGCATAGGCGGTTCGGAGTCCATGGTCGGAGAAGTATCCGGCAGTTTAACAACATGGCTCTTGTGAAGGGTAAGATCGATATTCGGCTCGATTGCCGTTGGGGATGTGGCCTCTGTGGCGGGGTCTATCCGCCCATCCATGGTAGGCACAACTAGCTCTGAATTAAGGGTCGGAGCAGCTGCCAGTGTGATTTCTTGAACACTATCCGATGGCAGAGCTAAATCGTACTCATCATGACCGCGTGACGCACAAGGCAGGGGCTCGAATCCGTCGAAGATCAAGTCTCCGCAGATATCGGCCGTGTAGTTTAAGCTTCCAAACCTGACCTGGTGGCCAGGGGCGTAACTTTCGATATTCTCCAGATGGCCAAGCGAGTTGGCCCGCAGTGCGAAGCCGCCGAACACAAAGATCTGTCCGGGGAGAAAAGTCTCACCTTGGACTGCATCGCTATCGATGATAGTGGGAGCCATCAAGCCTAACGGCGACGACACAGGGGAACTCTCAATGAAAGCATCAATGTCGGTGTCAAAACTGGCGGATCTCGGGTAGGGGGTCCCAAACTGTGCGTCTAAGGTGGATGGTAACAGGAGGCAGGGAACACGATGTTTTACCAGGCTCGGGCCCTCTTGATGGAGGTAAAACCCTACGTCCTGCTTGATTAATATTGATGATATGGGTAGTACAAGAGTAGATCTACCGCGAGATTAGAGAGGCTAAACCCTAGAAGCTAGCCTATGGTATGATTGTATGTTGTCCTACGGACTAAAACCCTCCGGTTTATATAGACACCGGGGGGGGGCTAGGGTTACACAAGGTCGGTTACAAAGGAGGAGATGTACATATCCATATTGCCTAGCTTGCCTTCCACGCCAAGTAGAGTCCCATCCGGACACGAGACAAAATATTAAATCTTGTATCTTCATAGTCTAACAGTCTGGCCAAAGGATATAGTCTGGCTGTCCGGAGACCCCCTAATCCAGGACTCCCTCAGTCACCTTTAGGAACAACAATTCGATCCTCGAAGAATAGAGTATCTTTGTCATCAAGGCGATATCACTTGTACTTGGGTTGGCTCTTGGCAATCCCATTTTCACCTTCTTCACCATTGCATCAAGAAGTTGTGCCTCAAGAATTTGATCTTCCAAAGTAGGAGAGACTTGGAGGTTGGCAAGAAATCCTCGAGGAACAACTTGGAGATGAAGTTTGCGGAAAGCTTCACAAAGGTCCGGTTGGAAGGGCTTGAGAATTAAGCTGTTGCAGTAAGCCTTCCTGCTCAAAGCGTCTGCAATGACATTGGCCTTGCCTGGAGTATATTCAATACTCGGATTATACTCTTGAATCATTTCGACCCAATGAGTCTGCTTGAGGTTAAGGTTGGGTTGAGTGAAGATGCACTTGAGGCTCTTATGATCAGTGAAGATGTCCACTTTCCTTCCCAACAAGAGATGTCTCCATGTTAAAAGAGCATGGACAACTGCTGCCAACTCAAGATCATGAGTGAGGTAGTTCTTTTCGTTGGGCTTCAACCGGCGAGAGGTATAGGCCACAACTTTATTCTCTTGCATTAACACGGCACCGAGACCTTGCAGGGAGGCATCACAGAAAACTGCAAATGGTTTGGATTCATCAGGAGGAGTCAGAACTGGAGCTGTGACTAACTTCTCTTTCAGGGTGTTGAAAGCAATGTCGCATTCAGGCATCTAGACATACTTCACATGCTTCTGGAGGAGGTTGGAAAGAGGCTTTGCAATCTTAGAGAAATTCTCAATGAATCTGCGACAATAGCTTGCAAGCCCAAGAAAGCTGCGGAGCTGCTTCACATTCTGAGGCAGTTCCCAATTCACAATTGCAGACACCTTCTTAGGATTAACAACAATGCCCTTGGTGGAGATGATATGCCCAAGGAAGAGAACCTCATCGAGCCAAAACCCGCACTTTGAAAACTTCGTATAGAACTGATGTTCTCTGAGTTTGTCCAGCACCAATCTCAAGTGCTTGGCATGATCCTCCTTATTCTTTGAAAAGACCAAAATATCATCGAGATACACCAAGACGAAATCATTTGTGTAAGGGTTGAAGATGAAGTTCATCATGCGAGAGAACGTTGGAGGAGCATTGAGAAGGCCGAAAGACATGACAGTGTATTCATAAGAACCATAACTTGTTCTGAATGTTGTCTTGGGGATATCTTGTTCACGAATGCGAATCTGAAGATAGCCCATACGGAGGTCAAGCTTGGAGAATACTTGAGAACCTTTGAGTTGTTTGAAAAGCTCATTGATGTTGGGAAGTGGGTACTTGTTCTTTATTGTCTTCTTGTTCAATGGACGGTAGTCGACGTAGAGTCGTTCCGTTCCATCCTTCTTCTTGACAAAAAGAACACCACAACCCCATGGAGAAGAACTCGGTCGGATCAGACCCATACGCTCTTGTTCATCGAGTTGTTTCTTCAGCTCCTTCAACTCTTCTGGTCCAAGCTTGTAAGGACATTTGCAAACAGGTTCCGTGCCAGGCTCAAGATCGATGACGAATTCAACTGGCCGGTGAGGAGGCATTCCTGGAAGCTCTTCCGGAAAAACGTCTTGATATTCACAAATGACTGGAATCTGAGAGATGGCATTCAACTCGCCCTTCTCATTGAGAGAAAATAGCCGAATGGTATCATCACAAGTGGCATAGATGATCACATCCTCAGACGAGTGTGTCAATTGAATCTGCCTGGCAGCACAATCAAGCTGAGCCTTGTGCTTAGAAAGCTAGTCCATGCCGAGAATTAGATCAATATCCGAGTTACTAAGAACAATTGGAGATGACAGAAACTTATAGTCACCCATCTTGTTAGAAACATCCGGAACCATGTAGCTTGCGTACAAGCATTTACCCGGTGAGACAACTGCTAACGGACTAGGCAAATCTTGGAAAACCCACTCATGCTTAGATGCAAATGGTCTTGAGATGAAACTAAGTGATGCACCAGTGTCAAAAAGAACTTTTGCAGGAATATCATTAACAAGAAGATTACCCATGATCACTTCTGAAGAGTCCTCTGCCTGAGCTGCGTTCATCATGTTGACCTTTGCAAACTTGGGATTATGCTTGACCACTGCATTGCTGGCAGATCTCATAGGAGGAGGAGGCGGAAGACGCCTTTGGTTGAAGCATTTGTTCGCATAGTGCCCTTTCTGCTGACACTTGTTGCAAGTAACCTCTGAGAGCGGACGGTGATAAGGAGCACTTGACCTTGGAGCATGAGACAGAGCTTTGTTCTAATAGCTTGGGTTGGGTGGGTGGGAAGATCCATTGCCACCATTACTCTTCTGCTGATAAGGCTGACAGAACGGAGGAGGAGGAGGCAACCAGAATTTCTGTTGCTTAGCTGCCACTTGAGTTGAAGAAGACGATTGAGTTGCATCCCTGACTCTCTTCTTATAAGCATCACACTTGAGCTGAGTGGCCTCTTGCTTTAGTGCCATGTTGTAGAAATCATCATACTTGGTCGGCTCAAAAAGCACGAGAGCTAGTTGCAGATCTTCTCTGAGGCCACCTCTGAATTGATAAATCATGCTCTTCTCATCAGGGACGTCTTGTTTAGCAAAGTGAGCGAGCCTCTGAAACAGGATGTTGTATTGGTAAACAGACATGTTGCCTTGCTTGAGATTGTGGAACTCCTCACGCTTACTCTCAGCAACACTTTGTGGAATGTGGTGAGCTTTGAAGTCTCGGCGGAAATCATCCCAGGTAATCACACGACCTCCTCTGGAATCTTTGTATTGTTGATACCAATCAGCAGCTTGGTCTTTGAGTTGGAACGAAGCAAACTTGACAAAGTCCTCAGGCCTGACATTGCTACACTCAAAATGTTTGTAGATATCCACAAGCCAATCATCAGCGTCTGTGGCCTCGACACAGTTACTGAAGGACTTCGGCTGGTTTGCGAGGAACTGACTGAGAGTAGCAAACTGAGCTTGATTGTTGCCTTGGCCTTGATTTCCTTGGTTGCGCTCTTGCAAGAGTTGCATAAGCATCTGCGTGTTGGCGTTGGTGGCAGCCATGACAACTTGCCATGCCTCCAGAGGTGGAGGTGGTGGCGGAGGTTCCGGATTCTCACGCGTTGGAGGAGTCGTCCTGAAGAGGATGACATCCGTTAGCATCTTGAAAGACATATATTCAAGCTGAATCAATGGATCGAAATTGCAACATATATCCTTAACATTCGAACAAAAATGAACGAATGAATTCCAAAGTAAATGATCACACTTCCATAAGGTTGAGAAGCCACTTAGATAGAGATAGATGAATAAAACAACAAGGTACGGATATGAGCAAATAATTGGTAAGGATTACCCAATCACAAACCAAATATCTGCGGGAAGAAATACTAGAGCTACATGAATTCCCACCTATGAAACTCCCAAAACTTTCTGGTTATGCAATCAGGTGTTGGGGATACAGGGGAAGCATAATATCTCACCCAAAACTAGCAAATCCTACATCCAATTGTATTCATACTTCAACACATAAACAAGAAACCTTCGGAAATCATTTACCTCAACCTTCGAAAAGCATTCATTATACGAGTTATGGCAATACTCCCGAACTCCCGCCCCAGTACTGGGTGGCGTCGAGGTTATCTCACCAACAACTGCATAAATGAGATTTTCGATGTCGGCAAACTCAGGTATTCCAGAACTGCAACGATGAAATTGTGACG
Organism: Triticum dicoccoides; assembly: GCF_002162155.2. NCBI lineage: Eukaryota > Viridiplantae > Streptophyta > Magnoliopsida > Poales > Poaceae > Triticum > Triticum dicoccoides. Next base: position 229,140,747 of record NC_041382.1, on the reverse strand, counting down.
ACAACACCTCGGAGCTCAACTCCCTGGGACACTGCCACAACCCCTAAATGTCAGGAGGCACCAAGAACAATGTTCTCGTCACAAAACCATCGGAACGATTCCAAGATACCCGCGTGATCCTAATTTTTTTAATGAAATTTGAGAAGAGAAGAGTTAAAACTCTACATCAGGAGGCCTCACCAGAGCGACGAAGGGACTGAGGAGTATAAAGAATCCTACTCTCCTATATATATAATCCTACAAGACTCAAAACATTTTTCTAGACTCAACAACGTCAGCGATTCGATCAAGCAGGGGGCTCCTAAGTCGGGGAAGGCTCTGATTACCAACTTGTAACACCCATGATGCGGCTATATCTCCCACGTGTCGGGGCACGACTTAGAGGCATAACCGCATAATTGGCATGTCGCAAGAGGGGTAATCTTTACACATCCCATGTACTGAATAAGGAAGGGATAAAGAGTTGGCTTACAGTCGCCACTTCACACAATACATAAATATAGCATTACATCATCCAGAATACAATCAAGGTCCAACTACGGAACCAAATAAAGAAAGACAACCCCAAATGCATAGATCCCTGGTCGCCCCAACTGGGCTCCTCTACTGATCGTCCGGAAAAAACACATAGTAACGTCCCGAATCCTCGTTGAACTCCCACTTGAGTTCGGTCGCGTCCCCTGCACTGGCATCATCGGCACCTGCATCTGGTTTTGGAAGTAATCTGTGAGTCACGGGGACTCAAAAATCTCACACCCTCGCGATCAAAACTATTTAAGCTTGAAGGTAGGAAAGGGTAGTGAGGTGGAGCTGCAGCAAGCACTAGCATGTATGGTGGCTAACTTACGCAAATGAGAGTGAGAAGAGAAGCAAAGCACGGTCGAGAAGCTATAAAGATCAAGAAGTGATCCTGAAAGTACTTAAGTTCAAGCATAACACGAGACCGTGTTCTCTTCCCGGACTCCGCCGAAAAGAGACCATCACGGCTACACAGGCGGTTGATTCATTTTAATTAAGTTAAGTGTCAGGCTTTCTACAACTGGATATTAACAAATTCCCGTTTGCCCATAATCGCAGGCACGACTTTCAAAAGTTTCAAAACCCTGCAGGGGTGTGCCAACTTAGCCCATCACAAGCTCTCACGGTCAACGAAGGATATTCCTTCTCCCAGGAAGACCCGATCAGACTCGGAATCCCGGTTACAAGACATTTCGGTAATGGTAAAACAAGACCAGCAAAGCCACCCCAATGTGCCGACAAATCCCGATAGGAGCTGCACATATCTCGTTCTCAGGGTGCACCAGATTGTCCAAACTTCCGGTAGGCCAGCCCAGAGTTGCCCCTGGTGGCCACTGGCGGCTGACAAGTTGGACCAACACTCAGAGGAGCACTGGCCCGGGGGTTTAAAATAAAGATGACCCTTGAGTCTGTGGAACCCAAGGGAAAAAGGCTTAGGTGGAAAATGGTAAAACCAAGGTTGGGCCTTGCTGGAGGAGTTTTATTCAAGGCGAACTGTCAAGGGGTTCCCATTATAACCCAACCGCGTAAGGAACGCAAAATCAAGGAACATAACACCGGTATGACGGAAACTAGGGCGGCAAGAGTGGAACAAAACACCAGGCATAAGGCCGAGCCTTCCACCCTTTACCAAGTATATAGGTGCATTAAAGTAAACAAGATATAATAATGATATCCCAACAATAATCATGTTCCAACATGGAACAAACTCCATCATCACTTGCAAGTAGCAACGCTATAAGAGGGGCTGAGCAAAGCGGTAACATAGCCAAACAACGATTTGCTAGGAAAGGTGGGTTAGAGGCTTGACATGGCAATATGGGAAGAATGATATAGCAAGTGATAGGTATCGCGGCATAGCAATAGAGCAAACAACTAGCAAGCAAAGATAGAAGTGATTTCGAGGGTATGGTCATCTTGCCTGCAAAGTTCTTCGAGTTGACGAAAGCTTGACCCTCGTAAGCATACTCAACGGGTTCCTCGATCACGCACTCGTCTCCTGGATCTACCCAAGGCAAGAACACAAGCAAAGAAAAACACAATCAACCACGGTGCAATGCGCAAGCAACATGATGCAAAACATGACATGACACGCAGGATGTGATATGCAATGCATATGCGTGCTCCGGAAGGAAAAGGATGAACAAGGCATCAACTTGGCAAACCAAGTGTGCCGCTGGAAAGATGAGTTGATTTTGGTCGAAACCGATATAAAGATCACCGGAATCGGATGCACGGTTTGCAAATGGCAAGCAAAACAATAATGGCACAATTCTACGATTAACAGCACGATGCCATCTAGAATGCAACAAGAAACTAAGCTACTGCACTACAACATAACAACCAAGCACATGGCAGTGATCTACTTAAGATGATTGACAAAAGATGAACACTTAGCTACGGCTAAATCACATAATAGCAGGATCAAACAAGCACGGCAAAAGTGCAAAAGATATCAGCTTCATAGACTTAGTGAAAATACTAACATGCCAGGAATTAACATCAGGAAGCAATGTTGAGAGCAAGCAAACAACATGCTACAGGAACATATCATAGAAAAGCAAGGCATGGAATGAATCTACTCAAAGCATATAACAAAAGTCCCGTACTGACCATAAGCCAAAAAGGATCAGAAGATATGATGGCACCCATGTAAACATAGCAAGTTTCGTTAACAGATTCAGAGTTAGCAAAAAACTGGACATGGCATAAACAAAGTTATGAAGGCATCTTTGCGAGATCGATTCACTCATCACAAGGCATTGCATGACAATATAAGCATAGCATCAGCAAGAATACATCTTCAAGAAGCTAACCATGGCAAGTACAAGTTTATAGAATGCTTGTATCAACTACAACAACCTTGACAAAAATTGATTAACACGTAAACAATCTGCCAGGAACATTTTATAGCAAAAGTAGAGCAAGATTGAGTCATGGTAGGTCACTCCATAAATACAAGCAGGGGCATGGATGGATATAGCATGACCATATGTCCAAATCATCCTTACTGAACATACTCAAAAGAAGCATGGATCTCTCTGTAGTAACATGAATACATGGCATAAAAATAACAGCAGGGAAATGACTTAGTGAAATTCTAAGTCCCTGAAATCAGCAATATTATGAGAGCTACTTTGCATGCTTGTGCTAGTCACCACAAAGATCACAAAAATACATGGCATACATCCCTGTAAAGATGGCATGGTATAGCCCAAAACACATGTAGAGCTCATGCCCATAGGCAGCACACAACAAATGTAGCAAAAATGACAAATGCTCATACTCTACTAAGAATCAGCACCTAACCCTTTATAGCACTCTTGCATCGGTCATTTGGGCATCAAGATGGACTCAAAAAATCATGACACAATGGAACAAAATGAAGAGCACATCAAGATGAACATTTTGATATATCATGCATGCAAAACGGATCTACGGATGAGGAGTTATGGCATGTTAAACAGGGCTTCAGAATGCAAAAATAAAAGACTTGGTGATGAAACAAGGTCAACCCTAGGGTTTTCCAGATCTGAGACGCGCGGTTCGAGGTTTGTCGGGGAGGTCGCATGAGAAGATGGGGACGGCGGCCGGAGTAGTGGAAGAAGACGCCAGCGAGCTCGGGGCAACGAGATCCGGCCGGATCCGGCGCGACGCGGTGGCGGGGAAGCGCGACGCCGGCGAGGCGCGGGCGGCGGCGACTGGCGAGGCGGCGGAGAGGGTGAACGGCGGCGGCGCGAGGGTTAGCCGGGCAGCGGAGGAGGAGGCCTGCGGCGGCGGTGCTCGCCGTCCTCAGGCGCGGGGACGCACGGGGGAGCGGCCGGGCGGCGCAGGCTCGATGGGCCCGCCGTGGGCTCGCGGGTCGCTACGGCGACGGGTGGCGCAGTGCCACGTGGTGGAGTGGGGTTGGATGCGGGCGGCAGCGCGGACACGTCCGGCCATCTCGGACACGTCCGGTGGCGGCGGGGAAGGTTAGGGTAGGGTTTTGACCGCGAATTTGGAGAGGGGATCACTTATTTATATATAGGAGGAGTTTGTAGTGTCCAAATGGAGTGTGGTTTTCGGCCACGCGATCGTGATCGAACCGCCGAGAGGATGGAGGGGGTTTGGATGGGTTATTGGGCCACTTTGGAGGGGTGTTGGGCTGCAACACACACGAGGCCTTTACGGCTCCCCAGTTAACCGTTGGAGTATCAAACGGACTCCAAATGGCCCGAAACTTGACAGGCGGTCTACCGGTGGTGTACCAAGGCCGCTTGGCAAATCTTGGTCCATTCCGAGAATTTTTAACACCCGCTCACGAAAAGAGGCAAAAGGGGGCGCCGGAGGACATAGGAGTGTCGGATTGCAAAACGGACAACGGGGAAAATGCTCGGATGCATGAGACGAACACGTATGCAAATGCGATGCACATGATGACATGATATGATATGCATGAAATGAACAAAATGCAAAACAAAGACAAGAACCCAACCACGGATCTCATAACTTAGAGCCGAAAATGGCAAGAGTCGGAGTACAAATATGGTAAGTTACATCCGGGGTGTTACAACGGGGAAGGAATTGGGAAGTAATTAGTAGATGATGGGTTGCTAGAGTGATAGAAGCTTAAACCCTACTTTATGTGTTGTTTCGTAAGGGGCTGATTTGGATCCATATGTTTCATGCTATGGTTAGGTTTACCTTAATTCTTCTTTCGTAGTTGCGGATGCTTGCGAGAGGGGTTAATCATAAGTGGGAGGCTTGTCCAAGGAAGGGCAGCACCCAAGCACCGGTCCACCCACATATCAAATTATCAAAGTAACGAACGTGAATCATATGAGCATGATGAAAAGTAGCTTGAAAACAATTCCCATGTGTCCTCGGGAGCGCTTTGCTTTATATAAGAGTTTGTCTAGGCTTGTCTTTTGCTACAAAAAGGATTGGGCCACCTTGCTGCACCTTAGTTACTTTATTTACTTGTTACCAGTTACGATTTATCTTATCACAAAACTATCTGTTATCGATAATTTCAGTGCTTGCAGAGAATATCTTGCTGAAAACCACTTGTTATTTCCTTCTGCTCCTCGCTGGGTTCGACACTCTTACTTATCGAAAGGACTACGATTGATAAGTAACAAGTAGTTTGATAGCAAGATAATTTGTAACGAGCAAGTAAGGTACCGGCAAATAATATGCAGCAAGGTAGCCCAATCCTTTTGTGGCAAAGGACATGCCAAAATGGTCTCTTATAATAAGCAAAGTGTTCTTGAGGGTACACGGGAATTTCATCTAGTCACTTTCATCATGTTGGTTTGATTCGTGTTCATAATTTGATATGTGGGTGGACCGGTGCTTAGGTGTTGTTCTTATTTGAACAAACTTCCTACTTATGATTAACCCCCTCGCAATCATCTGCAACTACGAGAAAATATTAAGATAAAATCTAACCATAGTATTAAACTTTTGGGTCCAAATCGATCCCTTACGAAGTAGCGCATAAACTATGGTTTAACCTTCTGTCACTCTAGAAACCCATCATCTAATAACTACTCCACAATGCATTCCCTTAGGCCCAAATATGGTGAAGTCTCATGTAGTCGACATTCACACGACACCACTAAGGGAATCACAACATACATATCATCAAAATATCGAACACATATCAAGTTCACATGATTACTTGCAACAAGATTTCTGCCGTGACCTCAAGAACAAAAGTAACTACTCACAAATGATAATCATGCTCAAGATCAGAGGGGTATCAAATAGCATAATGCATCTAAACATATAATCTTCCACCAAATAAAGCATATAGTAATCAACTACAAGATGTAATCAACGCTACTAGTCACCCACAAGCACCAATCTAAGGTTCTGGTACAAAGATTGAACACAAAAGATGAACTAGGGTTTGAGAGGAGATGGTGATGTTGAAGATGTTGATGAAGATTGCTCTCCCCAAGATGGAAGAGTTGTTGGTGATGATGATGTCGATGATTTCCACCTCTGGAAGGGAAGTTCCCCTGGTGGAATCGCTCCGCCGAAGGGCAAAAGTGCTCCTGCCCAAGTTCCGCCTCGAGACGGCGGCGCTTCGTCCCAAAGTCCTCCTCTTATTTTTTCTAGGTCAAAATGACTTATATACCAGAAGAGGGGCACCGAAGGTGGGCCAAGGAGGACACAACCCACCAGGGCGCGCCTGGGCTCCCTGGCGCGCCCAGGTGGGTTGTGCCCACTTGGTGGGCCCCCTCTTGTACTTGTTTGCTCCATTATTCATTATATATTCCAAAATAATTCTCCATAAATTTTTAGCTCATTTGGAGTTGTGCAGAATAGGTGGCCTGACGTAGCTTTTTCAGGTCCAGAATTCCAGCTGTCGGTATTCTCCCTCTTTGTGTCAACCTTGCATGTTATGAGAGAAAAGGCATTAGAATTACTCCAAAAAGCAATATTATGCATAAACACATAGTAAATAACAATAGGTAAACATTATGCACAATGGACATATCACTCACCGGCTCTCAGTGCCACCGCCATCGGAGTTGTGTGTTCACACATGGAACACTGGTCCATCGCCTGTTCACTCCTCTAGCATTCGCTCGCGTATGCTCGATGCCTGATTCAGTGGATTGCCTAGTTGCTCGCTGCCTTGGGCTGTCTCAGTTTGGGCTATTGAGCAAGGATGGTGGGGTTGGGTCGCTGGCCCAAATCTCAGGGTGGGCCGTGGGTGGCGGCCCACCCTATCCACATGTAGCTCCACCACAACTTTTAAACCTTTGATACATATTAACTAGCTTGTGTGGTGTCCAAACAACCTAGTTCCGCCACTGGTCACTGATCACTCTATTCCTGAACGTGTACACCATTACACCACCATCCATCAACATGGTCACCACGCCTTGGCCGCCTAGACAACATCAGCTAGATCGACTCAACAGTAGATAGCCCATCAGCCGAACTAGGCTGTCTTGGGTTGGACACTTCAGAGGTTAGGGCCTTTGATGTAGACTAGTTGCACTCAAGTCCTGGCCTAATACAACCTGGCAGATCTTGGCTCAAGTCACTTTTTCAAGTATATTTACAGCCACATACGAGGGTTTCTCATGACCATCTCTCGTCTCTCCGTTTCAGAGAAAAGGTTGAGGCCCAACTTTAAATTAATAAAGCCACCAAGCGTTCAACAATAGAGTCTTACAAACCACCCGCACCGAGCGAAAGTACACCTAAGCAGACAAGTTCAAAGCGACATGTCAGGCCACAACCGGCATGAAGGCACGCATGCGAAAGGAGTGTAACCAAAAGAGCATAAAACTACCCAAAGTGGGGGTAATTTCATCAGTAACATAAAGTCCAACTAATCAAATTTGTTTATGTGGCAATGATTTAATGAGGAGAGAGATGAATTGAGTAACATAGCTAGTTACTCATACTATGAGTAACATCACACATACCAAAAAAGATGAGTCTATAAACTAATAAATGAAGTGTTGCATGACACCACACATATATTATTCCCCATTATGAAGGTAGTAACATAGACTATTAACATATGCATGTTACTAGTCGAAATTTCTCCCCATTGTGAGTAGTCTAATAGAAGATAGACGGCGACGTAGCAAAGCCCCAACTACAACCGGCTGGCCCCGATCCCTATCCAAAATGGAGGACGGCGTTGTTCGCACGTGACGAGCTCCACAGTCGCCACGTCGTCGTCCTTAATTAGAGATATCCAGTGTCGTAACAAAATAGACATTTTAAAAATGCAGTCAACCAGTTTGTTAGGGATCACCCGTTCAATGGTAAATTAGTTTCTGGTGGTTCACAGGGTCCAACATACTCTACTGCTGCCCATTCCACCGCTCTCCCCATTCTCGCCTCTCCTCTCTCCCCATTCTACCGCTGTTCGCTATGCGAGGCAAAGCGTCGGTCCTCCTTCCACCGAAACATCATGTCGTTGAAGATGGTGCATGTCAAGGTTGACCCCGCAGACAAGCGACCCGAGTCCAACGTCTCGGAAGATGTCTCCAAGTTTGAAGTTAACCAAAACCAGAACCTAACCAAACCAAATAACCCCATTGTCGCGGTGGAGTGTGGAGTTTCAACTAGACTTGTTGTTCGTAGCAAATTGTAGTCTCTTGTAATTGTTTTCTGCCTTCTATAAAAACATGGTACATCTAGGGTTACTCTTGAAAAAAAGTTAATTCGTTGTTCAGTTGTGATTCTTTTTTTTAGAGTTCGGTGATTGGTTAGACCGGTAGTTATTTATTTTTTGAGCATAGATCTGTGGTTATTACCCTGTGTTAACTGAAGGAAAGTGAAGGAAATATGCCCTAGAGGCAATAATAAAGTTATTATTTATTTCCTTATATCATGATAAATGTTTATTATTCTTGCTAGAATTGTATTAACCGGAAACATAATACATGTGTGAATACATAGACAAACAGAGTGTCACTAGTATGCCTCTACTTGACTAGCTCGTTAATCGAAGATGGTTATGTTTCCTAACCATGAACAAAAGAGTTGTTATTTGATTAACGGGATCACATCATTAGAATAATGATGTGATTGACTTGACCCATTCCGTTAGCTTAGCACTCGATCATTTAGTATGTTGCTATTGCTTTCTTCATGACTTATACATGTTCCTATGACTATGAGATTATGCAACTCCCGTTTGCCGGAGGAACACTTTGTGTGCTACCAAACGTCACAACGTAACTGGGTGATTATAAAGGAGCTCTACAGGTGTCTCCAAAGGTATATGTTGGGTTGGCGTATTTCGAGATTAGGATTTGTCACTCCGATTGTCGGAGAGGTATCTCTGGGCCCTCTCGGTAATGCACATCACATAAGCCTTGCAAGCATTGCAACTAATGAGTTAGTTGCGAGATGATGTATTACGAAACGAGTAAAGAGACTTGCCGATAACGAGATTGAACAAGGTATTGAGATACCGACGATCGAATCTCGGGCAAGTAACATACCGATGACAAAGGGAACAACGTATGTTGTTATGCGGTCTGACCGATAAAGATCTTCATAGAATATGTGGGAGCCAATATGAGCATCCAGGTTCCGCTATTGGTTATTGACCGGAGACATGTCTCGGTCATGTCTACATTGTTCTCGAACCCGTAGGGTCCGCACGCTTAAGGTTTTGATGACAGTTATATTATGAGTTTATGAGTTTTGATGTACCGAAGGATTTCGGAGTCCCGGATGATATCGGGGACATGACGAGGAGTCTCAAAATGGTCGAGACGTAAAGATTGATATATTGGATAACTATATTCGGACATCGGAAAGGTTCTGAGTGATTCGGGTATTTTCGGAGGTACCGGGGAGTTACGGGAATACGAGGAAGAAACAATGGGCCTTAATGGGCCTTAGTGGAAAGGACCAGGAGGTGGCGTGCGCCCCTCCCAAGCCCAGTCCGAATTGGACAAGGGATTTGGGGCGCGGCCCCTCTCTCCCTTCCTTCCCCTCTTCCCGCTTTCCCCCCTTCTCCTAGTTGGACTAGGAAAGGAGGAAACCTACTCCAACTAGGAGTAGGAATCCTACTCCCTGGCGAGCCCCTCCTAGGGCCGGCCTCCTCCCCCTTGCTCCTTTATATACGGGGGCAGGGGGCACCCCATAGACACACAAGTTGATCCACATGATCATATTCTTAGCCGTGTGCGGTGCCCCCTTCCACCATAATCCTCGATAATGTTGTAGCGATGCTTAGGCGAAGCCCTACGACGGTAGAACATCAAAATCGTCACCACGCCGTCGTGCTGACGGAACTCTTCCCCGACACTTTGCTGGATCGGAGTCCGGGGATCGTCATCGAGCTGAACGTGTGCTAAAACTCGGAGGTGCCATAGTTTTGGTGCTTGATCGGTCGGGCCGTGAAGACGTACGACTACATCAACCGTGTTGTCATAACGCTTCCGCTATCGATCTACAAGGGTACGTAGATCACACACTTCCCTCGTTGCTATGCATCACCATGATCTTGCGTGTGCGTAGGAATTTTTTCAAATTACTACGTTACCCAACAGTGGCATCCGAGCCTAGGTTTTATGTGTTGATGTTATATGCACGAGTAGAACACAAGTGAGTTGTGGGCGATATAAGTCATACTGCTTACCAGCATGTCATACTTTGGTTCGGCGGTATTGTTGGACGAAGCGGCCCGGACTGACATTACGCATACGCTTACGCGAGACCGGTTCTCCCGACGTGCTTTGCACAAAGGTGGCTAGCGGGTGACAGTTTCTCCAACTTTAGTTGAACTGAGTGTGGCTACGCCCGGTCCTTGCGAAGGTTAAAACATCACCAACTTGACAAACTATCGTTGTGGTTTTGATGCGTAGGTAAGATTGGTTCTTGCTTAAGCCCGTAGCAGCCACGTAAAACTTGCAACAACAAAGTAGAGGACGTCTAACTTGTTTTTGCAAGGCATGTTGTGATGTGATATGGTCAAGACATGATGCTAAATTTTATTGTATGAGATGATCATGTTTTGTAACCAAGTTATCGGCAACTGGCAGGAGCCATATGGTTGTCGCTTTATTGTATGAAATGCAATTGCGCTATAATTCTTTACTTTATCACTAAGCGGTAGCGATAGTCGTGGAAGCATAAGATTGGTGAGACGACAACGATGCTACGATGGTGATCAAGGTGTCGTGCCGGTGACGATGGTGATCACGACGGTGCTTCGAAGATGGAGATCACAAGCACAAGATGATGATGGCCATATCATATCACTTATATTGATTGCATGTGATGTTTATCTTTTATGCATCTTATCTTGCTTTGATTGACGGTAGCATTTTAAGATGATCTCTCACTAATTATCAAGAAGTGTTCTCCCTGAGTATGCACCGTTGCGAAAGTTCTTCGTGCTGAGACACCACGTGATGATCGGGTGTGATAGGCTCTACGTTCAAATACAACGGGTGCAAAACAGTTGCACACGCGGAATACTCAGGTTATACTTGACGAGCCAAGCATATACAGATATGGCCTCGGAACACGGAGACCGAAAGGTCGAGCGTGAATCATATAGTAGATATGATCAACATAGCGATGTTCACCAATGAAACTACTCCATCTCACGTGATGATCGGACATGGTTTAGTTGATTTGGATCATGTAATCACTTAGAGGATTAGAGGGATGTCTATCTAAGTGGGAGTTCTTTAGTAATATGATTAATTGAAACCTAAATTTATCATGAACTTAGTCCTGGTAGTATTTTGCAAATCATGTTGTAGATCAATAGCTCGGTTGTTGCTTCCCTGTGTTTATTTTGATATGTTCCTAGAGAAAATTGTGTTGAAAGATGTTAGTAGCAATGATGTGGATTGGATCCGTGATCTGAGGTTTATCCTCATTGCTGCACAGAAGAATTATGTCCTTGATGCACCGCTAGGTGACAGACCTATTGCAGGAGCAGATGCAGACGTCATGAACATTTGGCTAGCTCAATATGATAACTACTTGATAGTTTAGTGCACCATGCTTAACGGCTTAGAATCGGGACTTCAAAGACGTTTTGAACGTCATGGACCATATGAGATGTTTCAGGAGTTGAAGTTAATATTTCAAGCAAATACCCGAGTTGAGAGATATGAAGTTTCCAACAAGTTCTATAGCTAAAAGATGGAGGAGAATCGCTCAACTAGTGAGCATGTGCTTAGATTGTCTGGGTACTGCAATCGCTTGAATCAAGTGGGAGTTAATCTTCCAGATAAGATAGTGATCGACAGAATTCTCTAGTCACCATCACCAAGTTAGTAGAACTTCGTGATGAACTATAGTATGCAAGGGATGACGAAACGACTCCCGAGCTTTTCATGATGATGAAATCGATGAAGGTAGAAATCAAGAAAGAGCATCAAGTGTTGATGGTTGACAAGACTACTAGTTTCAAGAAAAGGGCAAAGGGAAGAAGGGGAACTTCCAGAAGAACGGCAAGCAAGTTGCTACTCAAGTGAAGAAGCCCAAGTCTGATCCTAAGCCTGAGACTAAGTGTTTCTACTGCAAAGGGACTGGTCACTGGAAATGGAACTGCCCCAAGTATTTGGCGGATAAGAAGGATGGCAAAGTGAACATAAGTATATTTGATATACATGTTATTGATGTGTACTTTACTAGTGTTTATAGCAACCCCTCGGTATTTGATACTGGTTCAGTTGCTAAGAGTAGTAACTCAAAACGGGAGTTGCATAATGAACATATACTAGTTAAGGGTGAAGTGACGATGTGTGTTGGAAGTAGTTCCAAGATTGATATGATCATCATCGCACACTCCCTATACTTTCGGGATTAGTGTTGAACCTAAATAAGTGTTATTTGGTGTTTGCGTTGAGCATGAATATGATCTGATCATGTTTGTTGTAATACGGTTATTCATTTAAGTAAGAGAATAAATTGTTGTTCTGTTTACATGAATAAAACCTTATATGGTTACACACCCAATGAAAATAGTTCGTTGGATCTCGATCGTACTGATACACATAATCATAATATTGAAACCAAAAGATGCAAAGTTAATAATGATAGTGCAACTTATTTGTGGCACTGTTGTTTAGGTCATATTGGTGTAAAGCACATGAAGAAAATCCATGCTGATGGGCTTTTGGAATCACTTGATGCTTGCGAACCATGCCTCATGGGCAAGATGACTAAGACTCCGTTCTCCAGAACAATAGAGCGAGCAACAGATTTGTTGGAAATCATACATATTGATGTATGTGGTCCGATGAATATTGAGACTCGTGGCAGGTATCATTATTTTCTGATCTTCACAGATGATTTGAGCAGATATGAGTATATCTACTTGATGAAACACAAGTCTGAAACATTTGAAAAGTTCAAATAATTTCAGAGTGAAGTGGAGAATCATCATAACAAAAATAAAAGTTTCTACGATATGATCGCAGAAGTAAAATATTTGAGTTACGAGTTTGGTCTTCAGTTAAAAACAATGTGAAATAGTTTCACTACTCACGCCACCTGGAACACCACAATGTAATGGTGTGTCCGAACGTCATAACCGTACTTTATTAGATATGGTGCGATCTATGATGTCTCTTACCGATCTACCACTATCGTTTTGGGGTTATGCATTAGAGACAGCTGCATTCACGTTAAATAGGGCACCATCTAAATCCGTTGAGACGACACCGTATGAACTATGGTTTGGCAAGAAACCTAAGCTGTCGTTTCTTAAAGTTTGAGGTTGCAATGCTTATGTGAAAAAGTTTCAACCTGATAAGCTCAAACCCAAATCGGAGAAGTGCGTCTTCATAGGATACCCAAAAAGAAAAATGTTGGGTACACCTTCTATCACAGATACGAAGGTAAGCTATTCGTTGCTAGGAATGGATCCTTTCTAGAGAAGGAGTTTCTCTCGAAAGAAGTGAGTGGGAGGAAAGTAGAACTTGATAAGGTAATTGTACCTTCTCCCTTATTGGAAAGTAGTTCATCACAGAAATCTATTCCTGTGACTACTACACCAATTAGTAAGGAAGCTAATGATGATGATCATGTAACTTCAGATCAAGTTACTACCAAACCTCGTAGGTAAACCAGAGTGAGATCCGCACCAGAGTGGTACGGTAATCCTATTCTGGAAGTCATGTTACTTGACCATGACGAGCCTACGAACTATGAGGAAGCGATGATGAGTCCAGATTCCGCGAAATGGCTTGAGGCCATGAAATCTGAGATGAGATCCATGTATGAGAACAAAGTATGGACTTTGGTTGACTTGCCAAATGTTCGACAAGTCACTGAGATTAAATGGATCTTCAAGAGGAAGACGGACGCTGATAGTAGTGTTACTATCTACAAAGCTAGAATTGTCGCAAAAGGTTTTTCGACAAAGTTCAAGGTGTTGACTACGATAAGAGTTTCTCAATTGTATCTATGCTTAAGTCTGTCCGAATCATGTTAGCAATTGCCGCATTTTATGAAATCTGGCAAATGGATAAACAAAGCTGCATTCCTTAATGGATTTCTTAAAGAAGAGTTGTATATGATGCAACCAGAAGGTTTTGTCAATCCTAAAAGTGTTAACAGAATATGCAAGCTCCAGCGATCCATCTATGGACTGGTGCAAGCATCTCGGAGTTGGAATATACGCTTTGATAAGTTGATCAAAGCATATAGTTTTATACAGACTTGCGGTGAAGCCTGTATTTACAAGAAAGTGAGTGGGAGCAATACAACATTTCTGATAAGTATATGTGAATGACATATTGTTGATCGGAAATAATGTAGAATTATTCTGCAAAGCATAAAGGAGTGTTTGAAAGGAGTTTTTTTCAAAGAAAGACCTCGGTGAAGCTGCTTACATATTGAGCATCAAGATCTATAGAGATAGATCAAAACGCTTGATAAGTTTTTTCAATGAGTACATACCCTGACAAAATTTTGAAGTAGTTCAAAATGGAACAGTCAAAGAAAGAATTCTTGCCTGTGTTACAAGGTGTGAAATTGAGTAAGACTCAAAGCCCGACCACGGCAGAAAATAGAAAGAAGTCATTCCCTATGCCTTGGCCATAGGTTCTATAAAGTATGCCATGCTGTGTACCAGACCTATTGTATACCCTACACTAATTTTGGCAAGGGAGTACAATAGTGATCTAGGAGTAGATCACTGGACAGCGGTCAAAATTATCCTTAGTGAAACAAGGATATGTTTCTCGATTATGGAGGCGACAAAAGGTTCGTCGTAAAAAGTTACGTCGATGCAAGTTTTGACATAGATCTGGATGACTCTAAGTCTCGATCTAGATACATATTGAAAGTGGGAGCAATTAGCTAGAGTAGTTCCGTGCAGAGCATTGTAGACATAGAATTCGCAAAATACTTACGGATCTGTATGTGACAGACCCGTTGACTAAAATTTTCTCACAAGCAAAACATGATCACACCTTAGTACTCTTTGGGTGTTAATCACATAAGCTATGTGAACTAGATTACTGACTCTAGTAAATCCTTTGGGTACAGGTCACATGACAATGTGAACTATGGGTGTTAATCACATGGTGATGTGAACTATTAGTGTTGGATCACATGGCAATGTGAACTAGATTATTGACTCTAGTGCAAGTGGGAGACTGAAGAAAATATGCCCTAGAGGCAATAATAAAGTTATTATTTATTTCCTTATATCATGATAAATGTTTATTATTCTTGCTAGAATTGTATTAACCGAAAACATAATACATATGTGAATACATAGACAAACAGAGTGTCACTAGTATGCCTCTACTTGACTAGCTCGTTAATCGAAGATGGTTATATTTCCTAACCATGAACAAAATAGTTGTTATTTGATTAACGGGATCACATCATTAGAAGAATGATGTGATTGACTTGACTCATTCCGTTAGTTTAGCACTCGATCGTTTAGTATGTTGCTATTGCTTTCTTCATGACTTATACATGTTCCTGTGACTATGAGATTATGCAACTCCCGTTTGCCGGAGGAACACTTTGTGTGCTACCAAACGTCACAACGTAACTGGGTGATTATAAAGGAGCTCTACAGGTGTCTACAAAGCTACATGTTGGGTTGGCGTATTTCGAGATTAGGATTTGTCACTCCGATTATCGGAGAGGTATCTCTGGGCCCTCTCGGTAATGCACATCACATAAGCCTTGCAAGCATTGCAACTAATGAGTTAGTTGCGAGATGATGTATTACGAAATGAGTAAAGAGACTTGCCGGTAACGAGATTGAACAAGGTATTGAGATACCGACGATCGAATCTCGGGCAAGTAACATACCGATGACAAAGGGAACAACGTATGTTGTTATGCGGTCTGACCGATAAAGATCTTCGTAGAATATGTGGGAGCCAATATGAGCATCTAGGTTCCGCTATTGGTTATTGACCGGAGACGTGTCTCGGTCATGTCTACATTGTTGTCGAACCCGTAGGGTCCGCACGCTTAAGGTTTTGATGACAGTTATATTATGAGTTTATGAGTTTTGATGTACCGAAGGATTTCGGAGTCCGGATGAGATCGGGGATGTGACTAGGAGTCTCGATATGGTCGAGATGTAAAGATTGATATATTGGACAACTATATTCGGACATCGGAAAGGTTCTGAGTGATTCGGGTATTTTCAGAGGTACCGGGGAGTTACGGGAATACGAGGAAGAAACAATGGGCCTTAATGGACCTTAGTGGAAAGGACCAGGAGGTGGCGCGCGCCCCTCCCAAGCCCAGTCCGAATTGGACAAGGGATTTGGGGCGCGGCCCCTCTCTCCCTTCCTTCCCCTCTTCCCCCCTTTCCCCCTTCTCCTAGTTGGACTAGGAAAGGAGGAAACCTACTCCAACTAGGAGTAGGAATCCTACTTCCTGGCGCGCCCCTCCTAGGGCCGGCCTCCTCCCCCTTGGTCCTTTATATACGGGGGCAGGGGGCACCCCATAGACACACAAGTTGATCCATGTGATCATATTCTTAGCCGTGTGCGGTGCCCCCTTCCACCATAATCCTCGATAATATTGTAGCGGTGCTTAGGCAAAGCCCTGCGATGGTAGAACATCAAGATCGTCACCACGCCGTCGTGCTGACGGAACTCTTCCCCCGACACTTTGCTGGATCGGAGTCCGGGGATTGTCATCGAGCTGAACGTGTGCTAAAACTCGGAGGTGCCGTAGTTTCGGTGCTTGATCGGTCGGGCCGTGAAGACGTACGACTACATCAACCACGTTGTCATAACGCTTCCGCTGTCGATCTACAAGGGTACGTAGATCACACTCTTCCCTCGTTGCTATGCATCACCATGATCTTGCATGTGCGTAGGAATTTTTTTGAAATTACTACGTTAACCAACAGAAAGAAGTTCATTTTTCACCCTCAAATGTAGCCTAAGGGACAAATACCCCCTGAACTCAAATTTGGTATGATTTTGACCCTCAAATCCTTAAAACCGGGTAAATCTCCACCTTAGGTGGTTTTGCATCAATTTTAGGCGGGTTTGGGGCTAGAAAGTGTGATGTGGCATGGTATTTAGGTGTGTAGACAGAGTAAAGCTCGCCTCCTAAAGTGCGTCGTCTGCCATGGCACCGCCTCCTGTTTGCCCCGTCGTTGCTGTCGTCCCTCTCACTCTACGCGCTTCTCGAGGGCACCGGCGACGGCGGCGCGATCTTCATGGCCTACGAACAGATCGTCGTGCGGTGGGACTAGGACGGGATGTCGGCGCCCCGATGCTTTGCGACCCGTCCTCTCCCGCCGGTTGCCGTTTCGGTTTGTGGCCGCCGCGGCGTAGCTCGTCCTCATCGCGGAGTCTACTTGGTGTTGTGCCGCCTGCTCGTGTTCGACCCGGCCGCCGCGCCCGTGCCGTCCTGGCTGGCCGGCTCGCGGGTCCCATTGCTCTGCGTAGGTGGGGAACGGCGGGCGGGGCTGCTTGTTCGTTGCGTGCGCCGGCTACAACCTCACTATCGCGTGCTCCTAGGCGATATGGGACCCCGCCATGCCGTGGGAGCCGCTCCCTCTACGGCTTCTGCTCGGGCGGGAAGATATCTATGGTCAACGTACGCGGCAGCGGCGCGCTATGGAGGCCGTCGTGTTCGACCTCGTGGCCGGCAGGTGAGAGGACATGCCGCCAGCATGCTCGCTGGGTGGAAGGGCCCTGCCGCGGCATTACCTGGCGACCGCGACATGATCTTCGTCGTGGACGAGGGGCACGATGCGCTTAATGCTTACGAAGGATTTGGACGGAAAGACAAACCGCAAAAGCTGGGTTGAGGATTTGGATGGCAATAAGCTCTACGGCAGCGTCTTCGTGGCCATGGTCTACAAGGGCATCCATTGCGAACGAAGAAAAGAGAATGGGACAAGGATGAACTAGTCTGATGCAAAGAAAATTGGTCTGATGCCACGTCAAGAGTCAAATGCCTAATCATCTTCCAAAACCGTCAAAAATCTGACAAATCGGAAGCAAAACCACTGAAGGAGGAGATTTATCCGATTTTGAAGATTTGAGAGTGAAAATTATACCAAATTCGAGTTCAGGGAGGTATCTGTCCCTGGGACGCATTTGGGGGTGAAAAATGGACTTCTTTCTAACCGAAGGACCGAAGAAACCGAACCAAAGTAGTTGGCCCACGGCCCATATTAACGGAGAAGCCCACCAGACACCGGCCACCAGCCATCGATCGGGCGAGCAGCGGCAAGGAGGCGGCGGCGGCGGGCGAGCAGCGGCAAGGCGGCGACTCTGCGCGTGGGCGGTGGCTCGCGAATAGCAGCAAGGCACAGACTTCGGTGAAGGTCGAGCATTCTGTCGTCGAAGATGGTGCACGTCGAGCTCGACCCTGCGGACGAGTGGTCCGAGTCCGACGTCTCGGAAGATGTCTCCGACTCCGAAGTTGGCGATGGCCTGGACTGGCTCGACGCCGTTGAGGGCCCTGATGGCTCAGCCCGGCCATCCGCCGCCTTCTCGACCGTCGGAGGCGTGGCCGTGGCGCGGAGGCCGAACGCCCACGGTGGCGTGCTCTCCCGCCCTTTTCAGCCGCTCTCCAACCGCACACAGAGGCTCGCCTCCCACATGCGGGCCACGCCCTTGGAGGTATGCAGCTTCAACTCTTCGCCTTATATAGAGCCTAACGTGGTGAATTATTTGCTTGTATATGATGTCTACAGTCTCGTGTTATGGTACGTTGTGTTCAATATCTTATGTGATGGATTTTGTACGTATTATTTAGGAGTGGGAAGGTAGAATGAACGTGGGGATGTCAAATTCGGTAACGACTGCAATCAGGGACAGCATAAGGGACACAGCAATTGGCAAAACAAGGAACCATGAGAAGGCCGATCGTGCTACGGTGGAACAGGTCTTTAAATGCTCTCTGCTAAGTGATATTTATTCTGTCCTATGCCTTTTGGAGCTGAGCATGTCTGCATGCACTTGCAATCCTGCATAATCCTGATGTACCGTTCCATTCCCTTCCAATCGAGCTGGCATTCGTTTCAAGAGTCTGCTTGCATTGGTCAGAAAGTATCTTCTTATTTCACGTTTTGGAACTCGTTTAATTCCCAGCTATATGTATGATCTAAATGGCACCATGAGTCACCAACTCTTTTTGTTAGAGTAATGTTGGCTACTTAAGTGAAATTTCCTGAGGTGATGTTATCTAAATTATTTTGCTGATTGCAGTTTTTCATTAGGCCTGACTACCACGTTAATTATCTTTTTTTTTTGTACATACGGCTGAGGGGTAGAAGTTTCTTCTCTTATACAAGCATTAACCATGCTCTTCCTGATGCTTAGTGAAGTATCAGTTACTTTACATTTATCTAATATCTTTATCAATGAAGTAATTCGTTTACATGCAGGCCATTGACCCAAGAACACGCATGGTTCTGTTCAAGATGTTGAATGGTGGTGTTTTCAATAATATAAATGGCTGCATTTATACAGGAAAGGAGGTAAACACTAACATGCAGTGCATGTGCTACTGAACTATTTCCTTCGATCTATGTATTTCTCTTTGCTGCAGACTTAAAAGCGTTAGAACATTATTAATAGAGAAAAGTATATTTTTCATCCCTCAACTTTCGACGGAGTCTAGATTTGGTCCCTCAACTTCAAAATCGGACAACTTGCGCGGATTTGATAAAAGCACGTGAACTTGAAAATGGTATGTGGACCTGAAAAAATAAATGGATTCGAAGAAAGTACACGAATTTGAGTCAAAACACGGTCAAAACCGGGGAAGTCAACACCAAAACCGGTCAAAACCGTGTCCAGGGACGAACCTTGTCCGGTTTTAGTAGTTGAAGGTGCAAGTTGTCCGGTTTCGGAGTTGAGGGACCAAATCTAGACTCTGCCAAGAGTTGAGGGACGAAAAATATACTTTTCTCTTATTAATAAATGAAATACCAGCTCCTTGTTTGGTAAATAGAATAAAGAGAATGCTGCTCTATCTGCTGGTTTCAGTTATCTGTTTTCCTGATTGGGTATTATCTACTTCCATATTCAACATTAATCCTCTTTCTGTGCAGGCAAATGTCTATCATGCAACAAAGATAGATGGCCAGGAGCTAGCAATCAAAGTCTATAAAACCTCTGTCCTTGTATTTAAGTAAGATTTGATTCTTTACACTTGTTTGTTGCTCCCCTATAGATTCTTGTTGAAACATATTGCAGTAGTGTGTCATTTGATATGCTCTTTATCCTTTCCGTACTTGTTAAAAAAATTGATCTGAAAATGCGTGAATGACATTTGTTTATTGCAGGGATAGAGACAGATATATTCAAGGAGATTATCGTTTTAGATATGGTTACTGCAAGCATAATCCCCGGAAAATGGTTAAGACCTGGGCTGAAAAGGAAATGAGAAATCTTAAACGGTGGGATATATTTTTCATGCCTTATTCATAATTTCGTATTGTTTATACTCTAGAAGTTAGGAAGCTATTATTGTTGTGTTTAATTTTAGTTAGTTAGGGGAGCCCTGGCGACTGGTGAAGTTGTTGCCTTGTGACCACGAGGTCACGGGTTTGAGTCATGAAAACAGCCTCTTGCAGAAATGCATGAAAAGGCTGCGTACAAAAGACCCAAAGTGGTCAGACCCTCCCCGGACCCCGCGCAAGCGGGAGCTACGTGCACCGGGCTGTCTTTTTTTTGGTAAAAAATAGTCTATCACTTCTTAATCTCTTTTTTTTCCGAGAAAATGCAAAAAGACTTTTGCGTTTCATTGTATTGAAAAGAAGGGGTTTGGTACAATCCTCCTAGGAGGCAGATTTACAAGGTGAGTACAGGCACACTAGTGAACATCCCAGGTCTGTGGCAAGATAGCCCGGAGCCCAAAGGCTCCAGCTCTGGCCCGTAGTGCGGCCTCATCCTTAATCCTAGCAGTTAGGGAGGTAACCGACGGTGGTGTGCCTTCAAACACGCATCCATTGCGATGCTTCCAGATCATCCAAGGGACGAGCAAGGCAGCGGAGGCCAATCCCTTGTGCATAGGTTTAGGGGTGTCATGTTTTGCAGAGCGCCACCAGTCGTGGAGAGTGGCATCATCAGTGGGCAGCTGGCAGGAGAGGCGTAGCCATGAGAAGATCTCGTGCCACACTACGCGGCTGAAAGGGCACTCCAGGAGTAGGTGGTGAATCGTCTCCGGGGCCTGATCGCAAAGTGGGCAGCGCTGTGGGTGCGGCAGGTTGCGTCGCGCTAGGCGGTCGGCCGTCCAGCACCGGTCGAGGTTGGCAAGCCAGTGGAAGAAGCGTACCCTAGGCGGTGCCCAGCACTTCCATGTAAGCTTCCAAGCCTGGCATCTGGTGGAGCCGTGAAAAGTGGCGAGGTATGCAGACTTGGCGGAATACTCGCCGTTCGTGGTCCACTTCCAGCGAATGCGGTCTGGTGCGTCGCTGAGGGCAGTTTCGGCGAGCATGTGCCAAAGGCGTAGGTATTCTCCAATCTCTGGGATGCCAATCATGCCGTGGATGTCCGTGGCCCATTGGTTCGCATGAAGGCCGTCCGCAACAGTTCTGGACTTGCGACGTCGTTTGGGGATGAGAGCATAAAGGAGGGGCGCGATCTCGCGGACCGCACGCCCGTTGATCCATCTGTCCTCCCAAAACAGGGCGTGTTGGCCATCGCCAATAGTCATGGTAGTGGAGGCGAAGAAGAGCGCGCGCTCCTCGGGCGCGAATTGCAAGTCAAGGCCGCTCCAGGCCCTGCTATCGTCAACTCGGCTGAGCCATTGCCACCGCATGCGAAGGGCGAGGCCGGTGCGCTCGAGGTCGTGAACGCCGAGGCCGCCGAACTGGATAGGCCGGCAGACGCACCACCAGTTGACGTGGCAATTGCCACCATTGGCCTCGGCGCGGCCAGCCCAGAGGAATCCTCTTTCAATCTTCTCCAAGAGTTTGATGGTCTTCTTTGGCGGCGCAAGCACAAGTAGCTGATGTATGGGGATCGCGCTCAAGACCGCCTTGACGAAGGCAAGGCGGCCGGCTTTGTTCATGAGCCAAGCTTTCCAGAAGGGTAACTTCCCAGCGACTTTGTCGACGACGGGTTGGAGCTGGGCAGCAGTGGGGCGACGCAGCGTGAGCGGGATGCCCAAGTAAGTGAGCGGGAATTCGACGATGGGGCATCCCAGGTGCGCGACAACATGAGCAGCATCCACGGTGTCGCAGCTGATGAGGGCCGCAGCGCTCTTTTGGAAGTTCACGTGCAGGCCGGAGGCGCGCCCAAAGAGCTGCAAGATCTCCTTCACCGCCGCAATATCATCCGGCGAGGGGTGGCATAGGAGAATTACGTCGTCGGCGTAAAGGGATATGGTAGGAATGGCGCGGCGCGGGTGGAGCTGCTGCATGACCCGGAGCTCGATCGCGCGATGGAAGAGCCTGCCCAACATATCGACAGCCAGGACGAAGAGCTGCGGGGAAACTGGATCACCTTGGCGCAGTCCACAGCGGTGCCAAATCGCTGGTCCGGGGTTGCCGTTGAGGAGAACCTTGGTGCTGGCCGACGACAGGAGAAGGGCGATCCAATCAAGGAAGCGGTTGCCGAAGCCATGGCATCGCAGCACCTCAAACAGGAAAGGCCACGGGACGGAGTCGAAAGCCCGCGCCAAGTCAAGCTTCAGAAGCACGCGAGGGGCACCAAGTTGATGCAAAAGCCGCGCGGATTGACGCACAAGGATGAAGTTGTCGTGAAGACTTCGCCCGGGGATGAACGCGTTCTGGACGTTGCTGACAAGATTGTTGAGCTTGGGGGCTAGGCGGAGCGAAAGCAGCTTGGCCAGGACCTTGGCAACAATGTGAATTAGGCTTATGGGCCTATAATCCCCCAGGCCATTGGCATCGGCGCGCTTGGGGAGGAGCGTAATTAGCGCCTGGTTAAGGCAGCTAAACCCGCGGCCACGCAGCGCGTAAACCTGGTCAAAGACACATCGGAGGTCGTGCTTGATGACCGGCCAGCAGGAGCGGAGGAACTCCGCGGTGAAGCCGTCCGGGCCGGGCGCCTTGCGAGACGGCAAGCTTTTGATGGCTTGCCAAATCTCATCTTCACTGAATGGCGCGTCGAGGTCCTCCAGGTTTGAGGGCTCAATGAACTGCGACAGGTCAATGGTGCAGTCACGTGGCACGTCCGTCCCAATCCGGCTGTCGAAGTGCTCGAATGAGGCCGCGGCCATGTCGCTGGGATCAGTGAGCACGGCGCCATCGACAGAGATGCCATGGATCCAGTTCTTCTGCTTGCGGTACGTGCACTGGCGATGGTACAACGTAGTGTTCGCGTCGCCGTCTTTGAGAGATGCAATGCGTGCGCGCTGCCGGGCGATCGTCCACTCAAGGGAAGCAAGGCCAAGGTAGGAGAGCTTGATCTGACGACGCAGCCAAACTTCATGCGGTGATAGGGCGCGCTGTTCTTGTGCGGCGTCGAAGCAGAGGAGCAGCTCGCGAGAGATCGCAAGCTGGTCTCGCACGTTACCAACGGAACGCGCGCTCCAGCTGGTGAGTTTCCGCGCTGTGGCCTGCATGCGCCGTTTGAAACGCCGGAACGGATCGGCGTTCATCCACCGGATGCCAAGAGGTCGCCACGATCTCCGGGAAACCGGCGTGGCAAAACGCCCTGCGCTGCGCATCTGAGGCGCATGGGACACAGGGGTGGATTGCAGCGTTGACGGGCTTGGGGGAGCGGGCCTGCTGGCATGAGCATCAGGAGGCGTGGGCCTTTGCAATATGCATCTGGGTTCCTGGGCCGTCGGGGAGGGGCAGCCCAAGTCAGCGTCCCCGATGGCGGCGGCAGGATGGGGCGAAGGCGCGATGAGTGGGACCATATGATCCGCGTCCCGCGTAGCCGAGGAGGGGCTGGCATGCAGCTCAGACAGGGCCACGGGGGTGGACGAGGGCGCAGCATCACGCGTCGCAATGGCGGGGCCGGCCTGCAAAGTGGCGGGGCTCTTGTTCCCCTATAATTTTCTAGTATTTGAATCCATCTATTTCTCTGTAACCCTCGTTACAGAGTGAGAGCAGCTAAAATTCGATGCCCAGAACCATTGCTCCAGAAGCTTCATGTATTGGTGATGAAATTCATAGGTAATTCCACAACTTTCTTGTGTAACAATGGTATATTTGTAGTTATTTATTTTTAGTTGGAAACATGCTTATCTTGCTTGCAGGATAAAAGTATAGTTGATATATGTTCTGATACAAATTCTTTGGTTATCTTTCAGGGAAAGGAGGTTGGGCGGCTCCTCATCTTAAGGATGCTGCTTTGTCGGATGACAAGCTGCGTGAAGCTTACTTTGAGGTACATCCGTACATGACAAGTCAAAACAGTGTTCCGAACAATTACCTGTTGTATTGATAGTCCAACTGGATGGTTCAAAGTTGGAACTTAATATCCGTTATACAACTTAGCATATATATCATAATTCACATTTGGAGTATGGTTTGTTGCAAGGGATGGTGATGCCGTGATGATACAAGAACCTTTTTAGCTATAACAAACTTCTTAATGTTATTTTCGTTGCACTTATCTTCCCCACTCCTCAATTGTCGGGTCATGTTTTAGTCAACAACAACAAAACCTTTTGGGGTCGTATTTTTGTCTGCACTTTAAAAATTTAGTGAAGTCCTACAATGCAAATACGTGACAGCAGTCTAGTTTTCCTGGACTGAAGAATGGTCAATATTTTCTAAATATAACTTTTTTTAGGAGGCTTTGTACTTCCACCTGTTATAGTGGTCATTTACATTTCCACAAGTCCTCGTGTAAAATATATGTTATGATATTTTATTCACATTGTAGTCCCAGGCTCTAGCTTTCATTTATTCTGTTGCTGATGTGTATTATATTACTCTTATCATTATGAATTTTTTTTTGAGAATGTTATCATTATGGATTTTGTCATACACTAGATTTGGGTTAAGAGAATCAAGACATATGATATCTCTCATTCTTGATTGCAGTATTTGTATATCATTTTGAGTTTTCTCACGTACTTACTGCACCATGTTTTCAGATTGTTACGATAATGAGGACACTTTACCAAAAGTGCAAGCTGGTCCATGGCGATTTGAGTGAATATAACATTCTTTATTTTGAGGTACTTGAAACCTGTTTTGAGCTTTTTCCAGTAATCTTACCATTGTTCCAGAAAACCGGTTCTTATATCCCTCTTCTGTTGTGCAGGGCCACTTACATATCATTGATGTTTCGCAATCAGTTGACCTCGATCACCCTTTGGCGTTGGACTTCTTAAAGGAAGATTGTTTGCATGTTTCTGTAAGTGAAAAGCTGGATAGAGCACCACACATGTGTATATTAATAAATTAATAAATTGATACGTCTGATATATGCAACATTTTGTGCAGGACTTCTTTAAGAAACGAGGTGTTGGTGTCATGACAGTAACAGATCTAATTAATTTTGTGATTGATCGAAACATTGTGGATGACGATGTGGACGATTACCTAGAACAGGTATGTTGAATGAAGATAAATTGGTGATGGTGCATGCTGTATCATCGATAAAGAAGAATCTGATGGGTTAGCTGTATTGTATTAATCACAGGTTCAGCAAAAGATGTTGGAGAATGGAGATATACTCGCAAATGATGATGAAATATCTCCAACAGTCATGGTGCAGGTAAGATTAGTTGAACCTTCATCTGCTCATATTTGCCATAAATGATTAGCCTCCTAGTTAGGAGATGTTGCTGGCAGGCAAACTTGCACTTACTATGTTGTGGTACTCATGAATCAAAGTCTTAGATGGATGATGTTCCTCTTGTTGGGTTTAATCAGTGGGTTTAATGCATAGGATTCAGGAAGTCTGTGTTTAATTTCATTTTTCCTATACATGTTTGGACTAGCCGGATGGGTTTAACAATAATTCACTTGATTTCCTTGTGTAGACGTTGGATTATATGAAGCAGTGTGAGGCTGATATAGCCAACATGTCAATGTTGCAAGGCCCATCCTTCTTGGGTTATGAGCCACCAGCGGATAAGCTTTATAACCAGCCATTGCTAGGATTTGTGCGGGCTGAAAGAAACACGCGTAGTGATGAAAAGCAGCAAGAAGAGTTGCCACATAACGCAGTGAATGTGCAAAATAAGTGGTCGTTGCAAAGTACTCCCAAGATGGGACCTGAGGAGAGGAAGGCTGCTCGGAAGGAGATGAAGAAGAAAGTGAAAGAAGAGAAGAGAGAAAAACGGCAGACAAAGAGGCCCAAGGCCGTGAAGAAGAAGAAGAAAATGGCAAAAGCAAAGTGCACGCGGTAGCAATCTCTGCGGGCAACATTCCGCCAATTTATTCTGAATGAATTCCGTGAGATAGTGTTTATAACGAGAAAGGATGATGCTTGTCCAGTGATGACGCAATCCAATGTCACTGGATTCACAGTCGTGTTTTTCTTGTTCTTTTTGCTTTTTAAATTGCACAGCCCTGAAGCGTAGCAGGTGTTCCAGCAACCTTGCAAATGGTGCCTTGCTAATGTAGTTTTGTTTTGCGACTTTCCAGCTAAGAAATGTTTCTCTTCTTGCTTGTTTGATTGCAAAGTGTCACCAACGTAAACCCGGGCATGGCAGCCCAGCCCGACCACCCGGCCCGAGCTCGGACCGAAATTCCTGGGCCGGGCTGGGCTTGGATTTTAATAAAATTGACAGGTGGGTCCCACCTACAATAATGGCAAATGTAATGGTCAAAATAAACAGAGTTGACTTTCCTGTCACGTCAGCCATGGAAGATGGGTCCCGCCTGCCATAAACATGTTTATAAATCGTCTAAACCGGTTATTAACTAAAGTGGTAGTATTTGGCACTATTATGGTAGATTTTAGTCAATAATTTAAAAGTGGTAGATTTTTAGAACCGATACCTCTAAAGTGGTAGTTTTTTTCCTGTCAATTACTCTTTTTAATGAAAAAGTTCTAACACCCTCTTTGTGAGTTCGTAAGTGCATACTCATCGGTTTTGTCTTCGATCGTCGTGTCCGCTGTGATGGATCTTCCATCGGTTTTGTCTTCGATCGTCGTGTCCGCTGCGATGGATCTTCCACTAGCGCCAGCCCCTGTCCTTCGCTTGTCGTAGTGGCCCCTTCAATGTCAGTGACCAGCACTCCACGGATCGCGACTCTCCCTCTGCCGACCGCCGCTTGTCGTGATGGCCCCTTCAATGTTAGTGACCGGCACTCCGCGAATTGTCAAAGAGGCTGTCGACTGGCCCTTTTATGTCTACTACGTAACTTTACTCTTGTAGACTTGGTTGGACCTCCAATCGCAGAGTTTTATATGACATCAACAAATTTCTCTCAAGTGGATGACCTAAAATTTATCAATTCGTGGAAGGTGTAGGATGAAGATGGTTCTCTCTCAAACAATTCTGTAATTAAATACAAGAAATCTCATGTATCCCAACATACCCAAAACAGTTGTCAATCATACGATGTGCACTAGTTTGGCGAAGACATGATGATATATGTGTGATATGGGTGATAGAAATTTATATTTATAATTTGAATAAATAAAACAGTAAAGTAGCAAGTAAAAACAGTATTGCAATGCTTGGAAACAAGGTCTAGGGTTCATACTTTCACTAGTGCCAACTCTCAACGTCATTAAAATATTTGAACATCATTGTAATCCTTCAAAGTGCGGCAAAGAATCACTCCAAAGTTTCTATTCTATCGGAGAAAGCATGATGAAATCGCGTAGGTTGCAAACCACCTCAAAGTTGTGTTTACAATCAATCTATTGAACCACCCCCAAAGTGTCAAGGATAGCCCTAGAGATCGTACTACGACAAAACCATATGAAACATGTCATTCAACCTTTATGCTAAGAGTATACCAATGTCACCACGGGTATTCGCAAGTTAATTACTAGACATGCATCAAGTGATCTCAAATCCAAAATATTCAATCCAACATAAAGAAGCTTCAAAGAGCAAGACTCAATTCACCACAAAAAGGATGGAGAGAGATGAACATCATAAGATCCAATAATCAAGCTCATGATACATCAAGGTCCAATCCATCAAGAACACGAGAGAGAGAG